>NW_026068252.1:292168-403939 GCF_014885135.2 Alexandromys fortis | reverse complement strand
GAATTATAGGCTCAATGCCCTTTATTTATGGCTAGAAACCAAATATGAGTGAGTACATCCCATGTTCCTCTTTTTGGGTCTGGCTTACCTCACTCAGGATAGTGTTTTCTATTTCCATCCATTTGCCTGCAAACTTTTCAAGGTATGATTTATTTGTGATTTTGTAGGATCCCAATCAAACGAAAAGCCAGGAAATTTTCAACTCCATGGAGACCTACACTTGTCAAACTGCACAAATATAGACAGATAGATAGACAGAAAGACAGACAGGCAGATAGAGAGATAATTGTGCACATTACATGGATCACCGGCAAATGAACTTAATGCAATCATATTCATATAAATATTGAGTATTCGTAATATAAGGGACTTGGCAGGCAGAATTCATGCAGGGAGGGTGGAAAGAGCTTGAAAAATTTAGCCACATCCTGAGACAGGAAGCTGAAAGGTGAAACTCCAGGATGAAAATAGAGAAGCCATGATTAAAACAGATGCATGTCACGACTTTTCACTAACAAGGTGTGCAGGGACAAAAGAGGAGGCTCGGGGGAGAAAGGAATGGAGGGATGGCATATAGTTTAAACAGTGTCTTCCTGAGTTCTTCTAGGTTTGTGCCAGGGATTCTCAGAGCATACCCTCCAGGCTGAATGTGGAACACTTAAGCCTCTATGCCACATGCATCCCCAAGATGGAGGAGGGTAGTCAAAAGGTGTGGGCAGAGCTAGGACATGTGGCGGAGTGATGTACATTACACATACATCGGCAAGGCACAGGTAGAACTTGGAGTGACCCTCTACAATGTCAGACTTATTCGTTTCTTTTTATAACTCTCTATATGTTTTTTTTCTTCTCTTTTCCAAGACTACATACATTTTTTTTAAAACATACTGTGTCTCGTTTAAAGGTCTTTTATTTCTAAATGTGTCCTGTCATGTATCTGAAATCCGTTTTCTGTCCAGAAGCACATCTTAAAATGCTAATAGACATGGCTAGGACTAAGGCTTCTTTGCCTTCTGGCTCCACTCAGTCCAACATGGTGGAGGTCCATTCAGTGCCAGCCCTGTCTTGTGTGGAACCGTGCCTGATGGTGGGTACCATTTGTCTGTTTTCATTTCTGGGAACCCAGGCTGCAGTTGTATCAGAAGAAGGAAAGAGAAACTAAAAAGAACCTCGAGAAAAGTGTAGAAAGAAATTTATAAGATGCACCCCAGTATCTATACGGCCTTGACTTTGCTGTTTAGTTCCTGGCTGTGACTCTATCTCTCCCCATAGAGAGCAATGTGAGCCTAATAAGATTGTGCAAATAAAAGCCCCAGCTGAGGCCATGAAACATTTCTGGGTCTGAGGATGGTGTCAAGCACCTTATCTAAGTAAAATACGTTTAAGTAAGTCTTGCATAAATTTCAATGACATAGCAAAGCCTCAGAAGGGTCTGTGTAAGCAGAGCTAGCTGCTTTCTTTTCATGTCTCTCCCCCTCCCTGGCTATAGTTCAGGAGCTAGACCTGTGCCTCTCTTGGTGAGCTGGTGATTTGGGGAAAAGCTAACTTCTCCTAGGGTGCTGCAGATTCAGGTAGGTGCTCCAGGCTCCGCTTTCACTTGTGGAGGGATTCTACCTTCAGAGCTGGCACTGTGCCTATTTGTGCTTTCCACTTTCTCTTTGACCCTGCAGCCCCTTTAGTCAGTCGCTCTGATTTCAGTAGGGGCTTGGGTAATCTCCATGATTAACTGCTGGACCCAGAACCTCAAAGAACTCATTTACACATCTGGATCTTCTATTAAGGAACTCAGGAAATGGATGTTCAGTATCACTGGGGAAATTAAACTGGAGGAATACAAAGTATCACTTGAGTTCAAACAGCCAGCCAGGGAGTTGATGGAAGTGAGTAAGGTGGGCCCTGTGAACTCTTTGTAGTACCTGGCTGGACGCCAACACTCCTGAGCAGCCAGCGGCATTTGTCCCTGTCCTATCTCTGGAAGAGTGTTGACCTAGTTTCCTGTATGAGTGCTGGGGACAGAAGTGGTAATAAGGAGTCAGAGTTTTATTTACTCAAGTGTTTCACATGGCCCAGGAGGCAGGGGTAGGGCTGGAGCTTCAAACCAAGTCACCCCACCTGTGACACTCAGCAGCATCCCTTTTCAAAGCAATAAAAGGGACTGTGGCATCTTGTTTTAAGGACACAGGGATTCACAGGTGGAGCTGCTAAACTGCCTCCCACTGTTTGGAACACAGACCTAGCAAGCTGGCTTCTGGCTGCTTTGCCCATTTGCAAGCAAAGCCAGAAAGGGATTATACAACACTAGACACTCCTGGGTGTGGACTTCTTTACCCAACCCTGGGAACTGACAGAGAACTGTTTGTGAGTGAAGAGCAGAGAGGAGGCCTCAGTGCAGTCCTATCTACAGCCATGATAAACAACTAGGAACCATGGAGTACTCAGACATAGCCAGTGTCACTGAGGGGCTAAGCTCTTAAAAGCTTGTACTCACAGTTTATGAAGCCACCCTTGGGCAGTGGCTTGCCCACTGCACACTGCGCACTGCCATGCCTGGGCAGTGGGCCTAAACAAAGGTGCATCTAGTTGACTCTGGCTTTGTCAGTCTCTAAATTTTTAGTCCCATTCCTGAAAACCCAGATTCTGTTCCGTTCAAGCGACAGAAGAACTAATCAGGTCCCAGCCATCTGCTGCAGAGCAGGTGTGCCGACTGATGAGTTAGAGGGAGTGTGGAACCATAGAGGGCGTGGGCGCGCGTGTGTGTATGTGTGGTGTTGTTTTTACGGAGCACCTTGTTCAAAGGAGGGAAGGTGTGAAAAATTCATAGAAAGCACGAAGTGTTGGGAAATATTCATTACCGGGGTGAATCGTAATTGTCGTGGTGACCTATTTTTGTCTCTTTCCCCATTCGTATCCCATGTCATTCTCACATCCCTTTAGTGAAGCTGGCTTCAGTTTAAAGAACTACCACTAAACTGGGAAAGGAGGGTTCAAGTGAGAACATTTGACAGCTGTTACAAAGCTTCGAGGAGATAAATTTCAGTCCCAGAGCTCACATGACTGTGGATTGCCGGATACGGGTCCCAAAGTCTCCAAACCTCCTCCTTTAGTTTTATTAGCCTCAAAGCAGCCATTCTTTCTCAGGGCATCTGGCAGCAAGATAGTTTTTATTTTGCTTTCCTTCTAATCCTTATCTCTCTGTGGGTTTGTCTGTCTGTCTGTGTCTATCTATGTGTCTGTGTGTGAGTATGTGGGTCAGTCTGTCTGCCTCTGTGTGTCTGTGTGTCTCTTTCTGTTTATGTCTCTGTGTGTCTCTGTTTATGTCTGTGTTTTCTATCTGTCTGTGTCTGTGTGTGTGTGCATGATCATGTATGTGTATATATGTGTACATGTGTATGTGTGTTTGCTAGGGTTTGAACTCACGGACTCATGGAGTCTACACAAGCACTCTACCTCTGGTATTTCCTCACAGGTCCCTTTATCTTTGAAGACACTATTTGAAAGGATTTCTTTTAATTTCTTAAGTTTAAAAATATATTAAGCCCTTTATGGAAAAAATAAAAGCAGGGCTATGTAGGTGATCCAGAATCCTCATATTTTAAGTACTTAATGACATGATGTGAGTTTAAAAGCACGAATTAGGTAAGAGGTCCTTGGCCCGAGACGTTAGAAAATTTAAGGTGAAAGATTCAGGTTTGACATTTTTCCTTGTACTAGTTAGGTTTCTCTGCAAACTCCACTCTTTTAAGTTCCAGTATCCAATTTAAAGCTTAGCAGGTGTGTGAGTGACTTCTATGTTGATGTGGCTCCGACAGTGGCATCCCTGCTGGGATAAGGTGAAGGAGAAAGCACCCACACCGACTCTGAGTGTTCCGCCCATGCTTGCTTGGTGCTGATTACAGGGGTGGAACATCAGGGTGGTAGGAGCCCATGGCAGGGGCTGCTCTTCATGTCTTGGCAGATGGGTAGTTTCATGCAGCAGGAGGAGCCAAGGATAAAATGCCTCAAGGACTGCAAACACCATGGCAAAATTCTCCAGTTAGGTTCCATATCCTAAAGTTTAACAACCTCACAAAACATACTACATCTGGAGATTAAGATATCAAAACATGAATTAGTTGGCTCATTTTGTATTCAAACTACCATAGCAGGCATAATTCTAACATAGATGAGAAGTGTGTGCTTCACATGCACCCCAGGAACAAGAAGTGGAATTTATGATCTGTTTCTATTGTTTGTTTGTTTGTTTTGTTTTCCACGAATAACTTGTTCTTTTTGGTGGCTTTGGACCACACTTTTAACAAAGTTACCCCTTCTGTACTTGGCTAGATGTGCTATTTGAGTAATGAGTTTCTCACTAGCAGGGCTACAAGGCTCCCAGCCTACTCCACTTCCTGAGGAATGAGCTGTCATCATAGCCTCAGAAGACTTTTATGAGTTTATGCACTAACATCCTCAGGATAGCAACAAAATGTGTGACTTCTGTCATGCTCTAGCTCCCAGCTCAGAGCCAGCTGACTGCCTGCTGATTTCAGCATCCTTGGTCCAATGGAGTTGGAGCTCTTGGCTATGGACTGAATTTATGTTTTCTTTTGCTTATGTTCAGGAATGTCTTCAAAATCCAGCAGTTGCCTAATACAGAGCACAGTGCCCTCTGCAGTGGGCTGGTTCTTCATAAGAGAGGACAATTCAGTATCTGGAGGAAAAGGCTCTGGGTGAGGCTAGTGGTGATAGAAGAGCAATCAGGGAAATCCGGGTCCTTTATTACATTCAAGACAGCCTGAACCTGCACATGGTCCTCACTCCTGAAACTAGAGGGGTGCCACCACACTAAGTAAGCTGGCAGTGGGATCATGAATCTGTGTCTCTGTCCTTGCCCCTTGTGATGCTCATGCTGTGGGAATGAAAGCCACAACTGGAGACCAGTGGGTAGTTTTATTGCTCTCGGGTAACACATGTACATAACTCAGAAAGGGTATTGTGTGATTGCTTAAAGGTTGAAGACTGGGAAACAAAGAGTTGTAGGCTCTATGTTTTCAGCTAACCTTTATAATATGCCATTATATTAGCTATGGCTTCATTGTCATAGTCTTGTTACCTAATTAGGAATACCAGTGCCATTCTCTAAGATCTACGCACAGGGAATCCCACCCTGTGAACTCAACCAGAGAGCCCCTTCTTAAACCCAGCACTCTGCTGTTCCCAAACTAGCCCATGGCCTCATTTTGAATTTGGATCCTTTGCTTCTGGATAGTCAAGTGTCTTCCATTTTTGGACTCAACCAGTCCCTCATCTCTTTCTGCCTGACCGCCCTGAGGTGATGTCTTTCAGAGACATAGACTTCCTGTCTTGTTCTTTCAGGCTTTAAGAGCTTGATAACTTCATAGCACTCGATCCCTTTTTGCACTGTGATGGTATAGGTTCTGGGACTGAACCACAAGCTAACCCATCCTAGGCATGGTGTTTACTTGCTATCTGCCTGACCTGTTACACATATAGCAGTCTTCACCCTTGGAGGTACAGTCATTTCTCCTCCCATGGATGACCCTTCATTCTGTAGAATCTGACCCAGAGATAAAGGCATGGCCAAAGACACTAACATTGCACCATTTGATGGAAAAATGGTTCATCCCCCTCTAGACTCAAATACAGAGCAGAGCCTCAGGTACCTTCTCTAAACATCCACAATAACAGACTCTAAGCATTCTAAAAATCTCTGTTGGAAGGGAGGGATGAGGATACATTTTGTCCCCTACATGTGTCCCTTCCGGACAAAATCTAGGCGGTTATGTAAGTGCCCATAAACTGGACTGAGAACACAGGTTTCCTTGCCTTCCAGATAGAGCTTTAGTGATGACTTTTTCCCGTGTTCTATAAAATATGATGGGCTGTTCCTTGCCTGCTGACTACACCCTGTCTTAATGTCTCTGGTTCTCTATGCACAGGACTGTGCCTGGCCCAGGGCCCAAAGCCCTCAGATGTTATGCCCTCAAAGTTACTTTCAGTTAACGAGGGACAAACATGGTTGAATAAATGGATGCTGTGTGATTCTAAGGTGCTGTTGGTGTGGATCTTCAGGGGTCTCAGTGGATTGGACACAGATAGTCACATAAGCAGTGGTATCTAGAACTCGGCTGCCCATTCATGCTCCGTCCACATTACTCACTTGTGCTTTCTAGGGTTCCCTCTAGAAGAACTTCCTGCGTGCAAGTACGTACACACACACACACACACACACACATACACACACACAATTGTGATAGCTCTGGCGAAATCGAAGTGAAGAAATGTTGCAGTTTGTGTATGATTTACCTCATCAAAACTCACACTGGACTTTGATTCCCATGTTGAGAGGCGCGTGAGCTTTAGCAGCCAATTCAGCTGTGGGATGACTGGATCTACTGCCATGAAAGTCATACGATATCTTTCAAGAGACTGGGTAGAGGAAGTGGGCCTCTCGGGTTAGCTTCATCCTCAAGAGTGAGTGGCTATACGACGTGGGCACTCTGGATTAAGCAAACCTCTTTCCCTTATACCATTCCCAGTCTCAGTTATTCTGTTACAACAACAGAAAACAGACTAATGCATTTTCCCATAAAAATTTTAAACTGTTCACATTAGATTTGTGTGTGAATATTTTATGCCTTGTAAATATCAATGTCCGATTATGGGTCTGAGTGAAAAAAGGACAGTAAAGGACCCCATTTCTATGGTCTTCCAGTAAATTTTTTTTTTTTTTTTTTTTTTGGTTTTTCGAGACAGGGTTTCTCTGTGGCTTTGGAGCCTGTCCTGGAACTAGCTCTTGTAGACCAGGCTGGTCTCGAACTCACAGAGATCCGCCTGCCTCTGCCTCCTGAGTGCTGGGATTAAAGGCGTGCGCCACCATCACCCGGCTTCCAGTAAATTTTGTATCTGTGAATCCCAGTGCTGCTTAGATATGTGGAGTTTAATCTCTTTTGTGCCTCATATCTCTCTGGAATCTAAGGAAACTGACAAACTGGCAATGAAAACTGTACATGCAAATTATAAATAGTACTTATAACGTGTAAGCATTCTTAGAACACGTAGCTCATGGCAGTTCCCCTGACTCTGGCCCCATGCTCATCACACAGATGAGTCAATTGAGGCCCAGATGAGAAAAGACTGCTTCATATCCGCCCCGCAGCATGCTGCCAAGACCCAGTCATTCGCAGCACCCTGTCACTATCCTAATTTTTCCTTCCTCCAAGTTCTTAAAATAAATGAGGAGGTATTATGCTTGGTATAAATTTATTACATTTTATTGATCAGGAGGAATGAACGTGCTCTGAGCCCAGCGCCTCCATTCAGCGTGGATTTGCAGCCCCTGAGCAGCGCACAGCTCAGCTGCTCTGTCAGAAGGGCTCCATTATCTTGTTATTACGATGCCGCCCACATCCTTGCCTTCTCCCCAGTTAATCTGACAGGCATGCTCTATACCAAACCTTGCCTCATTACCCAGCTCTTAGCTCTGTTCAAATGCATTTCAGGGTGCCTTTCTCCCCACCTCCCACCCGTCCTCCACATTTTCTTCTCTTCTGGGGCTGTACTTTTTAATTTCAAACTAAGTTACTCTCTGCTATTTACAAACCCTACTGCCTGGCTTCTGGCCAAAATGTCTAGAATGAGTTTTTCTTGCTGCAGTGAAGGCCAGACTATGCTCTGAGGAACCTGTTTTTTTTTTTATTTAGTTTTTAACTGTGTCCAAACAATTTTTTTTCTGTAAATGCCTCTTCCCTCCAAGCATATAAGCAATGGCCTTGATATCTAGTAGATTATTTTACAAAATAAATATAATTTTAACAAATAAATCACTATCGGTTTCACACTGTTATCGTTAAGGATTTAGTTTTGATCTGTCTTTTTCTAATGACATGTATAGAGATTGTATATGACAAGAGGTACCTGATGGGGCTGGTGAGCAAGGTTATACACAGAATTAATCCTCATGGCGAAGGCAGGCAGATGTAGGTAGTCCTTTCCTAGGGTAAAGACAACCAAGACTGAGATATATGCAATAGTGATCCTACATGTGAAAAATCCAGACAACAGCATCTATGTGGCTCACATCAGGCCAAGTGATGCAGCATCTATGGGACCTCAGCCCACAGAGTGAATACTACTGAGATCTTGAATGTGCCTTAAAGGCCTAGATATTAAAGGCTTGGCTCAAAGCAAGCTATAAAACTATTTGCTGGGAAGTGGCATAACTTTTGATAGATGGTAATCTGGTGAGAATAAAGGAATATCGGGATCTAAGTTTCTCCTCTTTTATTCTTTTCACTTCCTAGTTCTTAAGAAGTGAGTTTCAGCCATGCAGTGGTGGTGCATGCCTTAATCTTAGCACTCGGGAGGCAGAGGCAGGTGGATCTCTGTGAGTTTCAGACCAACCTGGTCTACAATAGCTAGTTCCAGGAGAGTGTCCAAAGCTACAGAGAAACCCTGTCTCAAAAAATCAAAAAATAAAGAAAAAAAGAAGTGAGTTTCTTCCCCTGTGTAGCATTCCCAACTTGCTGGACTGCCTTGAGATAGGTCCAAAGGCAACGGGGCAAAGTGACTGCTAATGGAAATCCTGAAAACAGTTTCTGATTTTGCTACAGTGATGGAACGCTGACCAACAGAGCCTGAGCGTGCTGTCTAGGCTTTGGAATTCAGTAGTCCTGCCATACCAGGGGTTCCTGCAGCCTCTCACAACCCATGCATCTTTAGAGCTCAAGTGCCAAGCAGTTAGTCAATTGGCTGATGCTTGAACCCCTCAGGAGGCTGTTGTCCTTCATTACACTGGTATTACTTTGCTACACACCAGGCTGACACCAAGGAACAACCAATATGTTCTAGTTGATCATCAGAAATGGGATTCATTTCAGATTCAAAGGATTTTCATTCCTCAACATATCCTTCGATTTCATCCTGGTTGAGAGGTTGTTACAACCCCGCCCCCAACACACACACACACACACACACACACACACACACACACACACACACACACCTTACAGCTTCTCACACCACCACAATTTATACTCTGTATACTCAATACCACCATCTATGATACCATCCACATTCCATATAAATTCCTTACTGGATCCAAGTTCAAGGTGGTTCCTGGACCTCTCAAGTTCCTTATGAACTCAGATTTGAGATATATGTCTGGCAATTAGTTGAACTTTGTTAAAAAGAGACTGGAGGAAGAAACAGATATGTAGATGTCAATGAGAGATCTGAACAGAGAAAGGCAAAGCAACGAGGAGACACCTTTAAGGAACCATCTGCCTTTTTGGGTGGTTTTGTGATTCTACTGTTCTAAATTGTGAGGTTTTAGTGATTATAACTCTAGGTAAAAATTGGGGGAGCGGAGTAGGGAAAAGGAACCTGAAAAGGGAATCAAAAATAATTCTTAATCATTAATTTAAGTGATTACTTGTGCACTGTAGTATAGATAAAAAGAAGAAAGTTGCCGGACGGTAGTGGCACACGCCTTTAATCCCAGCACTTGGGAGGCAGAAGCAGGCGGATGTCTGTGAGTTCGAGACCAGCCTGGTCTACAAGAGCTAGTTCCAGGACAGGCTCCAGAACTAAAGAGAAACCCTGTCTCGAAAAAACAAACATACAAAAAAACAAAAACAAAAACAACAACAACAAAAAAAAGAAGAAAGTCCTGAAGAAATTTGTTTTGTTTTTTTGTTTTGACACAGTTTCTCAATGCAACCCAATCTGGCTTTGAACTAGTAGTCTTCCTGTCTCAGCCTCCCAGGTGCTGGGATTATAGTTGTACACCATCACATTCAGCCGTACAGAAGATTTTGGAAAACAGAACATCCAAATATCAAGTAACTGGATTCCTCAATGAAATCTCAAAGTAGATGTATATGAAGTTAGCACAGGGAAGTCAGCAAGAGAAATGCGATGGTTTCTTAAGCAGGAACTGAGAGAGAACATGCCACATTTTGGTTTGTAAATGTAATATAAGTACACTTGGCCTCTTTTCTCAAAATAATGGCATTTGACCTTTTTTTTTTTTAGACTTTATATTTGTTTTGCCTTTTGAAAATTGTCTTTCCACACTGCCTGATAGCTATTTTAAAAATGGTCACATCGGGTGTTAGAGATCAACGAAAGATGTCTTTGTGAATCTTTTTTTGTCCTAATTTGCTTTCACCTGCTGTGATAAATTCCATGACCTAAAACAACTTAAGAGAAAAAAAAGTGTATTTGGTTAACACTTACACATTAATAGTGAATTATGGAGGGAAGCCAGGGCAGGAACTCAAGGCAGGAACCTGGGGGCAGAAAGTAAGGCAGAGGGCATAGAAAAATTGTTTACTGGCTTGCTCTCCATGCTAACAATAAACTGTCTATTTCATACCTCCCAGGATCACCTGCCCAGTAGTGGTACTAACAATATCAATCACGAAAATGCTGCCACAGGCTTGCTTATTGTTCCAAGTGAGAGGCAATATGAGCTCGATGAGAGGTCTCCATCTTTCCCTTGTTCTCAAGAAATTGCTACTTTCAAGTCCCATTCAAAATAGAGAAATGTGCTGGTTTGATTTTTATCGACTAGATGCAAGCTAGATTCATTTGGGAAGAGGAACGCCTCAATTAAG
Organism: Alexandromys fortis; assembly: GCF_014885135.2. Classification (NCBI taxonomy): domain Eukaryota; kingdom Metazoa; phylum Chordata; class Mammalia; order Rodentia; family Cricetidae; genus Alexandromys; species Alexandromys fortis. Next base: position 393,320 of record NW_026068252.1, on the reverse strand, counting down.
AAAACGCCTCCAGCAGATGGCCTGTGGGTAAGTCTATGGGAGTGGTTTTTTTTTTTTTTCTACTAATGATAGCCGTGGAAAGGTGTATCCCACTGTGGGTATGGGATTATTCCATCCGTCTTCTTGGATGTAAGTGAAATGGAGCCCAGATGCCAGATTGATTCTCTGTGCACCCTTTCCTCTTGGCCACTGCCTTTCCTCCCTTTTCCTCTCTTCCATGCTAACCCATCTCTGTGCGCATGAGTCATGGGGCACCTTCTGAAGGAGCCCGAGTCACTCACACTTGTCCCAAGCTCTCTTCTGGGAGTCCAGTCATCAGCACTGGCCTTCCAAGGACGCTAAACGAGAGGAAACAGGTAAGAAGATGCAGCGCTGCATGTGCAATGAAAAATCTAAATCTGATTGAAAGCAAGCAGTCTAAAACGAAATGGCCACAGTGGTAGCTAAATGGCTTTCATTCAAATGCAAAGAAATTAAACACCAGAAATTGAGTCTGCTTTATGGACATAAAATCAGGTCCCATCTGGCAACCAGCACAGGTTTCAGAACAGTGCTGTGTTTTGGAATGGATCCTCAAGGTTCTACAGTAGGATGAGTTGCAGCAAGCCCACTTCAAGGATGCAGAATAGGGTTTCACATCAGAGAAAGATATAATCCTCAACCCCCACCCTGTCCAAATGTGTTTGAACGACAAAACGTCCATTCATAAATAAATAAGCTCTGTCACCCAACCTAGACTGCTCTGCGAACACTTTTTTTTTTTTTTTTTTTTTAATAGCAGGAGCTCATCTTGGCCAAGAATCTTATAGGAGGTTGCTTCCTGCTAAGAAAGTACTGGGGCGCAAGTCCCCAGCTCAGCACCTGGATCTACTATTTTGGATGCATTTGCAAGTGAAGCTAAAACCAGCATTGTGAAGTGGTTTTTTTTTCTTTCTAAGGACTGACTCCTCACTAGGATCAATCAGAGATGCTAAAAACCTGGTTTCTCTGTCTTGATTTTGTGTCTCTCTGTCCCCTTACTTTGAAATTACCAAAGTAAATAATTGTCCTCAACTTTTTCTCTTGAATTACCTTGGATTTCTAGAACAGCAGACCCTCACAGAACAGAACTCCCATCCCACGCATCATACACACACACACACACACACACACACACACACACACAGAGAGAGAGAGAGAGAGAGAGAGAGAGAGAGAGAGAGAGAGAGAGAGAGAGAGATTAATGCACACATGCACATGGGTACTCCGTAAGAGTAAGCCTGCACCATAAAGTCAAAGAGATAACCTTGTAGGACCAGTTGATCAGGGAACCCTGATTGCTCTTTGGGCTGACGAGGGAGGGGGACTTGATTGGGGGAGGGGGAGGGAAATGGGAGGCGGTGGTGGGGAAGAGACAGAAATCTTTAATAAATGAATAAAATAAATTAAATTTTTTTAAAAAAAGAGATGACCTTCATAAAGACGTCATAGCACCACCTTGCTGATCCAGAGCTGCTACAATGGATCAGTGCAACCAAATCCTAAACAAGATGGCTTAATTACGCATATCTTTTGTGACACCCCAATACTGTCTCTATTTAAATCTGGAGCTCATTGGGGTTACTAGACCCCTTTATTTGTTCCTATTCAATATATCCCCCCCCTCTCCCCTTTCCACCATTCCTCTTCTGCTTAGTTGTTTTGTGAGTAGTGGCCAAACCTAGCTTGTTGGAGCTTGTGCCTGCCCCCACCAATCTTTAGTTTCAAGTAGGCTTTCTGTCATCTTTGCTCACTTGCATCTTTATTTTGTGGACCCCAAGCCTATTATGATAACCCCGATGTCTCTCCTCTTTGCACCACTCTTCAAATCCCTCTTCTTTTATTTTTAAACATTACCAATATGATTAAGAATTGTGACATAAACATTAAGGGATAATAGCAGTAGTTTGGACTACATTCAAAGCAGAAAAATAACAACATTCATAGAATGGTGTTTTATCTACTTGTCTCAGTACTAAGACTTGACAAGGTGTTGTGAGATATTTGATTACCCTGTATAAAGATATGTCACTCTGATTGGTTTAATAAAGAGCTGAAAAGCTAACAGCTAGGCAGGATTTCCTGGCACAGAGGATGCTGGGAAGAAGAAAGGCAGAGATGCCACAAAATGCAGAGTAAGCAGGATGGACACTACAGAGATGGGGTAATAAAGCCACAAGGAAGAAAGTAAATTAATAAAAATAGATTAATTTAAGTTATAAGAATTAGTGAGAAACATGCCTAAGTGGTGTTAGTCCACTGGAGTTAAGGGCAAGGTCCAGTAGAGGGCCTGGCCATGAAGAGGAGCTGGGATGACATGGGATATGGGAGGAGTCTTTGGTTGGTAGAACTGACCTTGCCTCCAGGAAAGAAAGTTTTCTGCTGAAATTGTTTCTGGAATATGAAGCCCAGGGGAGGGGGTACAATTGGTGGTTCTTGAGCAGATTTTAAGGGATGTTAGTGGATTGCAGTTGGTGTCTCATTTGGGGTCCCTAGGACCATCCTGCCCTCTGATAATGCAGCCAGGGGTGTGGGACAGGATTTGGAGCCCAGAGAAAGTGGTCTGTTTGGGGTATTTTTTAATTGTTATTTGTTTTTTTTTAACTTTTTAGCAATATTCTGTGGATTTCAGATATGATCCAGCTTCTAGAAAAGGTTCAGTTTCTCCTCACCTTTGAAACTCTTTCCTACACTGCTCTTGGGGAGCTACCCTTTCTGTCTTCCTCTGGCTCCAAATTTACCTTGCCAGTCTAAGGAGTCCCTGAGGCTTATGTCTCTACTATTTTCCTTGCATGCAAGATCTTCTCACAAGGTATATGATATTTGCTCCAGGACCTCAGAATGCTCAGGTTAGCACAGGACACCCACAGAGGAGTTAAATGAAACTGTATATAAACTAAAGCCCGAGTAGAGACATGGTCTCTAAAATTCACCGTGAATGTTATTAAATTTCATTCTTTTTTCTCTATGAGCCACCGGTGGCCATACAGAATGATTTTGGATATTTCAGCAAGAACTTTGACCTTCACTTTTGCAATAATCTTTGTGACCAAACCATCTGAAACAACAACCTTTGTTTGCCATCTTCATTCTTGGAAGCAACAAATACTGTGCCACTCAGCAAGAGTTTCTAAAAGTGACTGAACTCTCAGGACGAGAGCATGCTTCTCCTGCACAAACACTTATGGCCAGTATGGAGAAACAATAGCCAAGATTCCTATGGGAAAACAAAAAGCCTCCAAAAGCAAAAGCACACACTTTAATCCTTGCTATGAATATCACCCAATTCTCTGTAGCCCAGATTCATAACGCCAGGGCAATTATGATGCAAAATGCAAACATTTGGTCCTCTGTGTTCTCTGACTTGTGATAATGTAAAATTGTTTCACCTAGCTAAATAAAAAGAGCTGAATTTTTCCTTATGCAGTTATTCTGACTAAGGAAGCACATGTCTTCAAAGGAATAAAAGCAGACTGTCTGTAGCTAGGCCAGAAAACTTCTAGGAACTGAGTGACAGGTGCAATCCAACTTCACAGATGAACCGTCTCAGACCCCAGGGCACTTCTTCTCATTGTTAATGTGTTTGGATCACACAGATAGTATTCATGTGCTTCTGTGACAGCTTTATTTGAAATCAAGGTTGGGAAATACCAAGCAGAAAAAAGCAACAATATCATTTAGCCAAATGCTGATGAGACAGTGTTTTAGCCAAAGCCACAAAAGGGCTACCACATTGCTTGTCTTACTTGAAGGACCTTAAAGATGGTACAAAAGAAGTGAGGCTGAATTTGCTCATTTGAAGATGGCATCCACCAGACACAGCTAACTGAACAATGTGCCCTGAAAGAATGGGTGGGGATTGGTGACTGGAGGTTTTTGCATAATGGATCATGTGAAATTATGTGTATGTCCAAGGATAGGATGAAACAGGATGAAGATGGATTCTAAAAAGAAATCTCATACTAACTCAGAATTGAGTATAAGAAACAGTTATTTATTTAGGGGTAGACACACAGATCATAGTCCTCTGCTACAATGGGGAATAGCAACTGAATCCCATGGCCTGAAGAGAGGGTGACCGAGCACTTTAGATTGGCATTTATAGTATGAGAGGCCACACCCAAGTGGGCAGGTAACTTAAAGGGTACCGGCTGTAAGAATTTCTAGAACACCCCCCTTTTGCTTAAATCAGAATGTTCTAAGCCTAATACAAAGTTATATACAATAAGAATAAATAACAGGTATATTAAAATAATAAATAAATAAAAATTAGGATTACAACCAGCATAAATTATATCAAGCAAGAAACATGATAAATGTTTCAATAATTATTGAATCCTAAGGAGTTTAAATCTTGTGTAATAAATAACTTGGCCAAGTCATGAGAGGAAAGTAACTACAACTATCTAGTCTTCAACCCTATCGAAGACCCAGGAAGGAAAATAATATCACTTGAGTATCAGGAAGTACAATCGTTCCAGGCTCATGTGGTTTGATGGACCACAACCCCCTGCAAGGTCATCTTGAACTCCCCTCAGAAAATTACTTTGCCCAATAAACAGTAGGAAGCAGTTTGGAGAGAACTATGCCCATATTCCCAAATATTGTTTATAAATGTTTGTTTGCATTTAAAGGGGGATATGCTATAGAGATTTGTATTGGTATGGATCTTGGTTTATTGATACAAACTTAAGATCAATTTTGTTTTATGTATATTTCTGTTTTTCATTAAGGCATTGTGTTTGTTTAGCTCATTTAAAAGAGTAATATATAATTAAGAAATATAGGTTAATAGATAATCATGTATAATAGTCAAGCTTCTAGTCATGTTAGTTAGGTTTCATATATATATATGTATATATATATATATTTCAGTTAGGTAGATATTCTTCGAATCTTTCAGAGACCTACAGGAAATGGCACTTAAAATGTTTTAAGAACTTAAGATTTTTCATAATGAAACACAGCTGCTCCTGGTGGCACCAATCTACTTCAAGAGGAAGATTAACATCAAAGAGTCTCCTCATGGAGTTTGTTAGTCATTTGGGCAAGAAACTACTCTTGCCTGGACTGCTTGAAAATATGTTGATTGAACTGGACATGCAGGACCCACAGAGAAATGACTGCTGAACTTGCCTAAATTTCCTGCTTCATGGGAGATGGATGCCCCAACAGTAAAAAAGAACTTTGGGTGACTATTCAGGTAGCGAGATGTTTCTGCCAGTTCTAGAGTTTTGGACATTGCTTACAATGTGCTTCCTGTTTACTTAGGTAATATTATATCCTTCTGGAGTCTTTGATGAAGTTTAAGAATTTATAGTTATAGTTGTAGCTTTCTTTAGTTATGATAAAAGATAAAGTATATATAAATATGTAGTTTTACTATGTTTTTTCTTTTCTTTTTTAAAAATATTTATTTATTTATTATGGATACAATATTCTGTTTGCATATATGCCTGCAGGCTAGAAGAGGATACCAGACCTCATTATAGATGGTTGTGAGCCACCATGTGGTTGCTGGGAATTGAACTCAGGTCTTTTGGAAGAGCACACAATGCTCTTAATCGCTGAGTCATCTCTCCAGCCCCATAGTTTTACTATGTTAATGTTAAAAATCTTCCTTTTTATTTAAACAGAAAAAAGGTAGGTGATATGGGATTTCCCTCTGTATGCTGTGATTACCATTGGTTAATAAAGAAACTGCCTTGGCCTACTGATAGGACAGAACTTAGGTAGGTGGAGAAAACCAAAATGAATGCTGGGAGAAAGGAGGCAGAGTAGATGAGAAGCTATGGAGCCACTACCAGAGACAGTCGTGCTGCAAACTTGCTGGTAGGCCACAACCTCGTGGTAATGCACAGATTAGTGGAGATGGGTTAAATTCAGATATAAGTGTTAGCCAATAAGAAGCTAGAGCTAATGGGCCAAGCAGTGGTTTAAATAATATAGTTTCTCTGTGATTACTTCAGGGCTGAGCAGCCAGGAATCAAAAAACAGCCTTACCACAACACTACAGCAACTGAAAGATCTGACATGGCTCAGTTATTAAAGGTGTCTGCACATGATGATTTGGGATTGATACCCAGAACCAACATGGGGAAAGAAAAGAACTGAGTCCCACAAGTTGTCCTCTGATCTCAACATGTATACTTGGCCAATGCACATATAATCCCCTTTCCATATTCGTAATGTAACACATAAATAAATAACAAATTCATTCACCTTTTAAAAAGAAAGTTCTAGTAAATATGAGAAGTTTGAAGAGACAGAAATGAGTGTGGCCTGTGTGTAGAAATAGGAAAAAATGAGAGAGGGACCTAACACAACTGACAGAAGCTGTGGTTATAATTATTCCAAGTAGCCTACATTCTTTTTCATTGTGGAACTCTACCCTCCATTGGAGGTTGGGAATCAGCTGGACATGGCATTGCTAAGGCTATAGGCATGCTATGGTTTCCATGATTTTTTCTCCATCAAATATATGCTGTCTTATTTCTCTCAGTAGAAACGAGACAGGATGGAAATACAGGGGAAATTAAGAGGTATGAAGAAGAGAAGTCCCTCACTTTGGGATATTGTTTGACTTTACACCTGACTGAGAGTCAAGAAATTTCATTCAACACAATTGATACACCAAAATGCCTATAGAGAAGATGCAGGTTTCTCTAAACACGTCTCAGATAAGGGTGCTTAAAACCACTGAGCTCTGCAGATTTGGTTCCAGTACACCTGCATCAAGCTTTTGAGTTGTATTTTGTTAGTTTAGTACTTTCTCACTGCTAAGCCTAAACATGGACCTTATAAAACCACCTTACAGCTTCACGTACAAAAAGAAATCCTTTAGGAAAACTGAGCAAACTCATGTGTTTTAATTCATTTTAAATTTTACTTATAACTGCTTAATTTTTACCTAAAAATTTACATTCTTCATGGACTATAACTTAAAAAGCCACAGTACATGTATACACACACACATCCAGTGTAAAGATCACTAGTACCTCTTTCTCAATTTCTCTCCCTCTCTCTCTCTTTGTGTCTATCTGTCTGTCTCTCCCCTGTACTTCATGCTTTGGATGTATACTATAAAGTCCCTAAATGTGTCTCTATCTAAATGCCCATGCTTTAATCTAAAGTGTGTTCTCGTTATTATCTTGATGAACTCGCTTACTTACTCTGACTCATCCCGAAATTCTTTTCTACAGTAGTCCATCAAAGGCCTTACTTGAATGGAAGTTCCTAAAGAAGAGGAGAAATCCTCAGGCTGCTGAGAGGAATGTTGGGCTACATCTCTTTGGCATCCCTAGAATAAAGAGAGCTGAAATTGTCTTGATCCCCAACAGAATAATTAGGTCTGGTGTACCCAGGGAAAAATTTAAAATGGCTTTCAGTTACTAAGAAGATTAAAGCTAATGGTACCTACTTAAAGTGACTGGCTGTAAGCCAAAGTTAAAGAAAAAAAACTAGAATGACCTCTTTCCTAATAGCTGTTCAAAACCATAGATGGCAAATCATTGTTTTAATATGCAGGGACAGTTATTCGGGACTCCAAATGAACTAATCATCTCAGAGTGCCTTATCTACACCATCAGCATGGAAAATTAGCATAAAGCAGGGTGGGGGTGCTGCTGAATTAAAAATGAACCCACTTCGTAAGTATCTCTCCAAGAAACTTAATATTCCCAGTTCATTTGAGCTTCTTGTACAGTGTGGGTGATGTCTTACAGAATACTTCCAACATAACATTAGTGAGATATTTCAGTTGCCTACTTGATTTGTTAATGCACCATCTCCTCCCAAGTTATACTTGGCAAATTGCGAACAAAACATGAGCATTCAACTGTCAATTCTAAAGTAATCCTATTGCTGACTATCATGGCATTATGCAATAAACACTTCAAAACTCCAGCATCCTAATCCAAGGGTTACTGGTTATTGCCGAGTGGCAGGGTAGCCAGCCACTGACTGATGTAAGCTGTCTTGGCCAGTGACTGTATTAGACTGTAACAGCTGGGGAGTTCTGCTTCTTTTTGTGCTGAAAGTCATCTGGCATGGCCCTGCCCTGCCTGTTTGTCATTATTGCACCAACAAATCTGTTCTCACCCAGTAACACAGCATGAAGGTAAGCAGCAAGAATGACAAAAAAATGAAGAGGGTGACAAAACAGGAGCTCTAACCTAGCCCTGGTTGGCTTGAACGAATCATGCTGTGAACAGGCACACAGTCACTTTCCTTTAACTCCACCTGATGAGGAGTCAAGTGAATGAATGGAAGTGCAGGGGTGAGAACTACAGTCTTCCTTTTTAAGGAAGGAGGTTTGTGTCACATGATAATCAGCGTTGCCAGAACTGCAGAATCTAAGGGAATAATGAAACTGTTCAATGAGCTTCATTCTGTTGTGGACTATTCCAGTACTCCTGTGCTATTGTGCCTAATCAACTACTATATTTGCTTTACCTGGATCCCTAACCCTCTATCTTAGTGCCAGTATGTCCATTATTGGTCCATTTTCTTAGTCTCAGGGTTCTCACCTCTGGATTGATTCAGTGCACAAGCCTCCTTTGTAAGTGGCCTGACAACTGCCTACCCAAGGACTGAGATCTTCCCAAGCTCCTCCTCCCTACCAGATGATAAACCAAGGCCTTCCACAGCCTTCTGGTTTGCAAGATGAGCAAAAACCACTGTCAGTACAGGTGCCAAAATGTAGTCAGTGGTGGTGGTAGCTGCTCTAACTTATTGAACAGTAATTGCCAGTCTCATTGCCCTTTGGATGGTTTAATTTCATGTTCCTCTACCTTTGGCATTTCTGTGGAGCTTCCTAACCTAATATGGAGATCATGAATGAATGGCTGCTTCAGAAAGTGACGTGAGGCGTTCAGACCATCTGTTGGCATGGACATCACAGCGAGCCTGTTTGTCTGCTTGCTTTGCTTCCAGCCACACTTCCGTTTGCTTTCTCATCCCCAGATCATGGTCACTACAAAGGGAAGTGGAGCTCCCACAGGCTATAACAGTCCTTACTTACAGTGGTATTTTCAAGGTAAGACAATATGAAGTCATCTGACCAGAGAATGAGAGCTGAGACACAGATATAGCAGAGCTAAATACAAAAGGACATTATGCCGTTGTTTGAATAATTCCCCTTAAAGTTCATTTTGCTGAAAGCTTAATCCATACATTTATTGTATTTGCAGGAAGGGCCTTTGTAAAGTATTAAGGAATAAATGCAGTCACAAGACTAGGGTCCCCATGAAGGACACTGGTGGCTTTGTAAGAACAGGAAGATAGCTAGACTGGCACATTTGTTCTGTCTTTATAGTTGATTCCCTGAGTCACATCATTATGTAGCAAGAAGGCTCTGGCCAGACATTGGTGCCATCTTCTTGTACTTTCCAGTTTCCAGAGTGGTGAGAAATATTTTATACAAATTACATAGTATAGAGGATTCTGTCATAGCAGCCCCAAATGACCAAGATGAAGGATTTTATTTGTATACCTTCCATTTCTCTAGAGAAAGGGCATCAGATCATACAAAGTCCATGTCTTTCTTGTCTTGCAAGCTTGTGAGTCTGTCGTCCACCTACATCTTTTTTTAATTTGCAACAAGTCTTCCTTTAGCAACGCCAGCCATGTCTCAGAGCCTTCTAAGTTTTGTCTGCTTATTTTACACTTCATGAATTTTCTAAATTCCTGCCAGACGATCACACATTCTGTTTGCTGTGCTCTGCTTTGAAAGGCAGATTATCTGTTTCCTTTGTGTATATGCAGTGTGTGTGGAGTTTTCTGTGAGATCAAAAGAACACATCTTGGTGTCCGTGAAGACCCTCAGTTGTCATTTAGCCTAGTACAAACCGAGTGAGTGTTGACATCCATCTTTAGACTGACCAACACAATTCATCACATGGCCCCACCTTGTGGCCTCAAGGTGGAACCAGCTCTGAGGTGTGACCCGTGGCCAAGCTGAAGCTTATATCCAGCAGACATGACATCTTTCCAGTTCCCTCCTTTCCCTCACTCTGCTTCTTTTTCCACCTTAATATTATCAGAGAGGGTTGTATCTCAGGGCCCCCATCTCAAACTCTGTTGCTGGGAAACTTATTCCAAAGTAGTTAGATGTTGCTTCTTTTAGCTGGTCTGAAAACAGACATCAAGGTAGGTAAATATACAGTCATACACCTTAACTGTAAATACTCAAACCCTCTGCTTATAAGTCAGGTTGTTTTCAACCCTCTGCACACCTTTCTAACTCACTGAATGGGCTGATCTAAACACAGCAGTTAGGGCAGTGGGCTCCCACCTGAGGAACTAAGTTCTGACCAGACCCCCAATATGTAAAATACCAAGAACGCAAATGGAAGCCCAAGGACTAGATGTCTGAATATGTTAAAATTATAAGTAATGCCATTGATTTGCAGATAAAATGTGTTCTATCATCTCACTGGGTGAAACATGCCTTGATTGGAGAGCCACATTTAATCTAGAATTCTCAAGCTTCTTAGAGTTCCAAATAAAAAAGGAATATGGGTATGATCTCTGACCCCAACTTCTGACCCTGTCTCAAGTTCAAGCCACTCTTTGCAGTGCCTGATGTATGTCTATAAAGCAAGGGCACTGGACCACACAAAGTCAAGATTTTTTCTTGTCCTGCAAGGTTGGGATTCAATCCTTCACCTATATAGAAAAGGTGCCAACCTACGGCTCCCTAAGCTGGCATGAATAAGAACATCAGAGGAAGTTTAGATATTCAGAAAGTAAAGGGCTTAGAGAAAAGTTACCCTGTGAGTGAGTATTCTTCCAAACCTTACATTCAGCCTTTCAGGGAGTTCCCTGTGCCTAAAGCATTTGCTTCATGTCCAGTGACTATGGAGTAACTGTGGCCTGAGAGCTTGTGAGCATCTGGCTCCATTCAAGTGACCCCAAGTTGAATAAGAGCTGGCAGCACATCTGGAGAGGGAAATGCCTATTTCAAAATGGGACAAAAGCGAAGTGTTCCAGTAAAGAATGCTCTTTAATGCTGAGGACCTGCCCATTAGTTTTTCACATTAGCTTGGTGTGTTCACAAATATTTAAATTTATTGAGTGATTTTTTTTTATTCAGCAGATTTTTATATGTTAGTTCCACAGTGAGTTCTTTTTAGACTCGATGAATTTGCTTCATTGAAGTCTTTTTTATGTCAGCAAAATCTGGCCCAGTGTTTCTGAGAAATGAGAACAGGTGACAGTTATCCAGGGAGAAAGATACAGTGGCGCTCCAAACATGGGAACTGTTACCTAAGCCTAGAAGCATGCCTATGCCTATGCATGAATAGGATGGGAGAGCCAAGCATAGCATCCAAAAGCCACTGAGCTAGGACTATGGTGGTCAGCTGTGCTTATCAGAGAATAAATGGTCTGCAGGTGCCTGAAGAACTGTGGCTGTCCACGCTCTAAGCTAGCTATGTAACAGTGAGAGTTGGCTCTCTGAGCTAAATCCCAGACCTCTCCTGGAGGGAGAGCCATGTAGGGGTAGTTCTATATAACAAAGGAGTCTGGAATAATATAGTGAGACAATGTTCGAACTCTTTTCTGCAGGGCTGTGTGTAAGGCAGGAAGAAAATGTAACAGTTAGTTCGGGATTTGGAGCAGTGACAGGAGCCAAGCGGGCCAGAGAGTAACCACTCCGCTAATATCGGTTCTAAACAGTGTCCCTGGGGAGACGTTGTTCTTAAGAAAGAGCTAATGCTGCTCAACATTGTAATTTCAGCTTCTCTTACTTTCTCACAAAGCCCCTGTGTCCTATACTAAAGAATTAAATAGCTGATTAAGTAGCAAGTAGACTAAAAGAATGTCTGGTCATACGGAATGGAAAGGTCAACACTCCGTGAATTGGATTTTGTGCCTTTCTATGGGTTTCTAAATGAATTTATTAAAGAATCACCCTGGTGATATTGATGAGCATTGGTTTTCCCATCTGCAAGTCTGTGGGATATTGAGTCAGCCTCCTCACAGCTGGTGCCACACCCATGGGAGATGAAGATTAGCAACTACGTTCACATTGCCTTCTGGATAGGCTGAGGAGGCCACCTGGCCCAGACACCACAGTGTTTTTGAAAGTGCAACAGATGGGGCTGCAGCCCTCTACCTCAGCTAAGTGCGCAATGGACCAGGCCAGAATTTCTGGAACTCAGCATCTTGCTCTGGCCTCCCCTGCTATAGGAATGTTACCAGGGCAGTTTTCTCCTTGGATAGGGATTATCACTTCTGTCTTCTCCTCCAAGAGAAAGGCTGTTGGGGACTGTGGGAGGGAGGAGGCTGGTATGCAAATGAGATTCCACCCAGAGTGGGTTGGGTTGCATTTGACTTATTTTTTGTTTGCCATATTTTATAAAATAAAAGTAATACTAAAAAACTGTCAAGAAGTATTTCATCTCAGTGACTGCACACACACAATTTTTTTTTACCTTCAGAAGCCAACTCCAGGCTGTATTTTCCAAGAAAGAAACCTAACCAGCAAGACCAAGACTTGAGCTGGCACATGGGAAGTTCACTCTGCCTCATCAAAAGATCTTGTGCTTGTACAAGTGTTTCAGTTTCTGACATGTTCACGTTTTTTGCATTTCAGGAAAATATGTGGAACACAATCCTATTTATAACCTTTGCCATTGCAAAATCAGAGATGCTGACTCTTACACAAAGCATCCTTCACTTCAGGGCTTCAAGTGGACACTGGGGCCAAGACATCGATGGTCTGTCAGTGACTTCCTTAGGAAAGAAGAGAAGCGTTGTATATCACAAGCTTTGTCATTTCCTTTCATCACAGTCCAAGCCCCAAACAGAGCCACAGGACAGTGGATAAATCAGCCTGCACAGAAAGACTGGTTAATGAGCAGCTAGACTCCATTCCTGAACAAGCAGAGAAAAGCTACAGGGTGAGGAAGGGTGGTACATTGCCTCAAAAACAAAAGCTTCAAAGAAGACAATATTTCACATTGACATTTCTCTGAGGAAAGACGCTGGCCCTGTATTTTTTTTCAAAGCTTGTCCGAATGGAAAAAAAAAAAAGAAAACAAAAGAAATGATGCCCATCATAACAAAAGAAAATAAGGAAAAGCAAGGAGAAGAAAGGAAAAGAAACAAATTTAGAGCCCAGAGATAAGCTGTCTTAGGATCTGTTTTCAGCACTCTGCCTTCCTGATGGATGAGGCATTGACTTGAACTCTACTGGGTCTTCTGTGCAGTTCCTTACAAAACCCAGCTTTACAAACTTCTGGTATGTCAGTTTCCCAATCCACCTTCTTAGGAACAAATCATCCTCAAATTCATAGCAGAGCCATCAGCTTTCTCCATCCCTATACAATGACTAATGACTACCCTGTCTTGAATAAGTAACCTGTTTAATTGACTTTAGCAAGTCTTTTGTTATCTCTGGTGTTTTTTCTTAGTGACATTCTGCTCAGTTCTCCCACCCTGTTCCTTAGCTATAATTTTCAACAAGTCCATGCTAAGTTAAAAATTGAAGCCCACCATGTCCTCCTTCCCTTCCTCATTGCATTGGTCTATATTCTTATTGTGATTCTATATAAAGTCTTCCTTATTATGAGTTGGATATAAAATGTTTCATACATGAGCATGTGTTTGAATTCTTGGTTAGTGGTTAGCAGTGCTATTTTTTTGGAGATCATGGAAAGCATAGGAGGAGGAACCTAGTTGGAGTGAATGGATTTCTTGGGGCAGAATGGTGGGGGGGGGGAAGAACTTTGAAATATATAGCATGGCTCCATTCCTGTCCCTTCTCTGTTTGCTTATCCACCCAATTGTGAGCCATCAGCCTCATTGTACTGCAACCATGTCTTCCCTCTGTTATGGACTGTATTCAAAGTATGTGACAAAATTAAATCCTTCCTTATTTAAGTTGCTGCTTAAGTGTTTGGTGATGAGAAAATTACCTATTACAGAAAATAGATGCCAAGAAGTAGCATTGTTGCTGTGTTAACCTTAACAGTGAGCTTCATAAGCCTTTGGAACTTATTTATAGGAGAGAGTTTGAAGCTACAGTCTAGAGAATTCCTGGAAGGGTTGTAAGCAGTTTTTCATGGGTCAGTTCGGTGAACGTGTAAAAGTATAGAAAACAAAACTGATGAAAGAACTGTAGACAGTTAAGGCAAGGTTCACTAGGTTTTTGAGGTGAACAAGGACTCTACAGGGTGTTGAGCTAAAGGACATTTATGCACATTTAGCAATGAATCTGATTTGTACTGTCCATCCAATGAACCAATGAGCGAAGTTGAATTCAAAATAATGGACTCAGGTTTTTGGTGGAGTAAATTTTAAGACATTATAACACAAGGAAAGAAACTTGAAAATAGTTCTAGACCAAACATTGTAGATAACATGGTTGTAACTGGTAAAGATGTTAACACTACTAAGGAGAAAAGGAGGATTCTCTCGGGGCAATATGAAAGGAACCTCAAGAACAAGACCTCACCCATTAAGATCCTTGTGCTTAAACAATGCACACTTTTTGAAAAACCTTTATTTGGAATGAAAATGATTAAGCATAGAGAATCTCCCAGTTGGAGCTGTCTAGTAAATTGTTTTCTCAGGTTCAGCCATGAAAGCTCACACAAACCTCTACAGCTGGGTTCAGGGAAATCAGGCATCCTAACCTTGCATGACAACATTGTTGTCTATATGATACTGTCTTTGTAGAGATGCAAAACTCAAGTTCTAGGGTAGCCATGGAAGCTCACAAGATTCCAGAAGGCTGCCACGGCCCAACAATGTGTAGTAAAATTGAATTTCTGTCCTGGAGCTTCTGTGTGAATTGTTCATAAAGTTGTGAAGATAAAGTCTCAAATGTGATGGAGCTCCTAGGACATAAAAGACCCCAGAACCATGGGACTTCAATGAGGTGATTTGCAGGCATGAAATTAAGCCAGCTCAAGGGAGTAGGCACGTGTGCCATGGGCAATAAGCATGGAGAAACAAGACTATTTAAATTCAATAGAGTGCCAATGATGGCATTATGAGCCCCAGATGTCAGATATAGCCACTCATAACTTAGTATTTTTGCTATTGGATTTCAGCCTCCTTGGGTCCAATTAACCCTCATCTCAACTTCCTACATTTTATAATGGGAGTGTTTACTCTGTACTGTTGTATATCGAAAGTACTTGATGTTTTTATAGACCATCCCAGTAAAAGAAATTGACTTATTTCTCAGAAGAGACTTTGAATTTGCACTTTTGAACAGTGTTGTTACTGCCATGACTACACGGATTTCTGAAGTTAGGCTGAAGGCATGTTGCAGCACGAGAAGGTCATGAGCCTATGGGGCCAGCAATACAATGTGATCATTTTAGGTAAAATATCATCCAGCTCGTGTGTTTGAGCACTGGACCCACTGATGATGGCATTGTTTTAGGAGGAACAGAACCTTCGGATGATGAGGTCTAACTGAAGGAAGTAGTACGAGGTATGGCTTGAGGCTTATAACTTGACCCTCTTTGCTATCCTATCTCTGCTTCCTGTCCCTCGCAGACATGAGCAAGCAGCCTCATACTCTTGCCACTGTAGCCTCCAGGCTCTTTCACTGACATGCCTTCCATACAATGATGGATTGTATTGCTGGACTGGATTGAAAACCAGGGAACAAACCTATCCTTCCTTAAATTACTTCCTGTTAGTTACTCCATCAATGGAATGAGGAAAACAATGAAAAACATTCTATGTGTTTTGACCAGTGCTGTGGGACAATGGTTTGTACCATGTCGATTGCATTTTAATAAAATGCTGAATGGCCAGTAGTCAGGCAGGAAATATAGGCAGGGAAATGAGAACAGGAGAATTCTGGGAAGAAGGAAGTCCCCTTCTGCAGTCGTGACCCAGCCACAGAAAAAGCAAGATGTGACTGCTTCACCAAATAAAGTACCCAGCTACGTGGCTAACATAGACATGAATAATGGGCTAGTACAAGATATAAGGTAATAGAAATCCTGAGCTAATGGGCCAATAAGTTTATAACTAATGTAGATCTCTGTGTGATTTCTTTGGGACTTAACGTTTGCAGAAACTGGGCAGGACAGAAAAACCTCTATCAACAGACCAGTGTTACTGAGCATCACTTTCTTTAACAACCTAAGCAATGTGTGTGGTCTGAATAGCTTCTTCAGTAGCTTAGAGTCATCTGGAGTTGGTAGAACATGCACTTGTCTTTACCAAGACCTGGTACATGAATATGAAGGGGTTAAAACAGAAGGCCAGGAAGCAGGGTCTGTGTGTCAGCTGGGCCTACTACAGGTAATAAGACTTGGCATGGGATGAGCAGACCCAAAATTTTAACTGACTCATGGATTGAGCAAACATGGTTTTCCATGATATTATGATAAAGATGAAAACAAATTGCAGCAAAAAATTGCTCCAGAAGCAAAAGTCTTGGTTATAGGAGTCAGAAGCCATGTGTTAACAAGTAGCGCAAGTGCCAAAGGCCTCTTCTCCTCTTCTCCGATCTTCCCTACTGTTCCTGCCCCCACTACCTACCACTGTCTCTATGCAAAGACTGTGCTTATAACACCAACCTTTGCCCCAAGACCTAGCTTCTTTAAGAAACAATTCTCCTGGAGAATTGAAGCTGAAGAAGAAGGTTTCTGAGGCAAGACCAGGAAAATGTCAGCTGTAACAGCCTGTTGCTCTCACCTCAGAGCCCTTTCTGCCCCTGGAACACTGAGGGAGCAGAGTGGAAGAAGCAGGATCCAAGGGCATTGAATCCCCCAGTCTATAGCTAAAAACTACTCAGTTTGAGGTCTTCACCCTCAGATCCTAAAGCAAAGTGACCTTCTTCCTTCTTTTATCTGCCGATTGGGCTGCCTTGAGGATTTATGGACTCCTCATCTGGCACCTACTGTCATCCTGCTTTCCAGAGAGGTTTGGCCCACCGCCATCTTGCTGTCTCCACCACCGCCTTGCTGTCTCCCCGCCTGATTTTTCTCCCACCCCAAGCTGTTCTCTGCTCCCACATCATCATGCACCTGTGTCAGACCACAGTCTGCACAGTCAAATCATGAGCTCATGTCTTCCTGAAGAAAAATTCCAAAGCTCTCTCTGTCAGTATCTTGGTCTGAAAAATGGGACTGAAAATGTCCATTGTGTGGAGAAAGAGCCTTCCACTCTCAGAAATCAGTCAAACAGCAGGTGATTCAATTAGAAAATGTCAGCCTCCTCCTTCCTTCCCAGCCCACTGTGCTGTCTCTTTGGTGTACAGCCTCAAAACATTACCTCAACTCCTGGGAAACAAACTTACAAACTTTCAGATCTGTTCTCAGATCTTTGCTATGCTGTAGCCATGGAGCAGCCTATTCCAGAAGCTCAGGCAGCCATATCTCTCTCTACTTTTCTTCACCAGAATTTTAGGCTGCTTGTTCACAATGTTATGAGATAGGGTCATGTACCGCAATGACCCTGAGTACATCCCTCTTGGGCTCTACTTATTTCAAGTTATTCTCATCTTCCTCACTCCAGGCATCTTGACCATTAAACTCCGTCTCCATTCCACAGCCCCTGTGTGGAGGTTCTGTTCAATGGAGGGGCTGCAGCTACTTCCACACTTGTGGTCAACACTGCCCAAAAGCATGGCATTTGTCATTCACTAAATCTTTCTAATTCTCTCAAATCAATGTATTGTTGGCCAGAGTCCCTGGAACTGCATGTAATGTGGTGTCTGAGATTAGAGGAGGGCAGAGTGACGAGGCCACAGTTTGGTTGAGGCCATGGTTTAGTTGTTACTAGTCTTCTTATCTATGAAGAGATATCAGAGATCTTCAGAATTTGCTCAGCCATGTTAGAACCAAATGGAAAAGTGGACATCTATAAACTAGGAAAGCAACCTCACCAGAAACCACCTTGTCAAATCCTGATCTTGAACTTTTGGCCTACAGGAAATGAAGAAAGAAAGAAAGAAAGAAAGAAAGAAAGAAAGAAAGAAAGAAAGAAAGAAAGAAAGAAAGAAAGAAAGAAAGAAAATAAATCTGGTTGTTTAAGTTGCATTGCCTAGAAGATCAGGCTAACGTCCCAAACAGTCCTACTGAGTCATTAGTGACTGACGAGAAATATCAACCCTTTCCAGTCTCATTTCTAGCCCTCATCCAGTTCCAGCCTTACCATGTTCTGCCAGCATGCTGCTCCTCTTGCATACCACCAAGCTTCACACCAGTAAGTCGTCATACCAGGCATGGAGCCTTTAACCACATATTCATTCTCAAGAATACTTCAGTGGGTCATCCCAGACTTAGGTTGGTTACATCAGTCCTTGTGTCCTACAAAGCATATGGGCCTTGCCTCCTGTACCTGAATGTAGAGCCTCTGGTTTTGTTGTTGTTGTTGTTGTTGTTGCTTTACTAACACCATGTGTCTCAGTGACAGGGATGGGTTTCTTCCATCTATTTAGGTCTTTAAGATAAATAGCACAAGATGTGCTCTGTCAAACACCTTTTTTTCTGTTTTGCTCAAAGGGAAGAGCTAGTAAAACTACTGCATAGTCCCATAACAAGGCTATGCAACTAGTACATTCAGAATACAAGATATTTGTACACAGGACTCCTGTGTTGCCTGTGCATAGAATTTATTTTTCCCTAAAGACCCTACTCCACTCTACATAGTACGCTTTGCTTTTCATTTATGCAGTTTTGTCGTTTCAGGAATATTATACAAAAGCAATTGTACTATCTATAAAATTTAGATTTGGGTATTTTTGCCTAAATCTTCTAGGTTGTTTCAAAAACTGAGAGTTCAACCAGAGTTGACAGAAGATCTGCATTATTTCCAGCTTTAAGACATTGATATTAAGGTTGCTACAAGAATTTATACAAATGTTGATTTTATGTTCCCTTAAATTTTCACTTTTCCAAGATGAATGCCCAAGAGTAAACTGCTGCATCACTTGGTAGTTTGTACACTCTTAGTATTTTCTTTCTTGTAGTTCTTTGACTTTGGTACTCTAACTTGTTTATTTTTTATATCATAGTAATACAGACTTCATTCAGCAAGTTGGAAAGTGTTCCCTTCTCATATTTTCTGGAAGAGGTCATGAAAAGTTGGCATTGATTATCCCGTAAACCTTTGATAAGATTCTTCAGGAAAGCCATGCTGACCTAGAAATGTATTTTTGGAGAATGCTTAAATTATAAATTCAATTGTTTTCATTTGGGTGAGTTATAGCCTTTGCTTCAGAAGGAACTGGATTCCTTGGTTGTCAAATTTCTATGAATAAAGTTTATCATAGATTCTGCTATTATCCTTTCGAAGCTATGAGGGTCAGGGTCAATAATTCCATTACATTCCTTTCGTTGATGAACTCTCTCTTTCTCCCCTTATGGCAGGAGGTTCATCAAATTTGCCCATCTTTTCAATTACCCGCATTGATTTTTCTACACACTTTATTATGTTTCTGTTTGGTATTCATCTATTTTTGCTGTCATTCTGATTGTTTACTTCCAACCACTTGCTTTGGGCTTATTTGATTTTTTTCTTTTTCTTGATATTGCTCATGAGCACTTGAACTTAAGGCTTTCTTTCTATTGTGTGCATTTTGTTCTGGAAATTTCCCTTCTGTCACTGCTTTGTTGTTTCTATGGCACTGGTGTTCTGTTTTGGTTTGGTACAATGTTTACTTTGAAACTTACTTTTGGGCCCTGAATTATTTAATAAATGCATTATTTAGTTTTTAATGTTGAGAGATTTTCTATCATTTTTCTGTTATTGGTGTTGAATTTGAGTTTACTGTAGTCAAAGAATGGTACATCCTGTAAGGTTTTGAATTTGCACAGGTTAGTTTTATGGCCCAGGCTGTAGTTTGTCTTTGTAAATGTTGTGTGCACTCCCAGGAAGAATGTATACTTCACTGCTGGTGAGTGAATTACTTCATCCCACTGCTTGATGTGCTCTTAATCTCCTCTTTATGCCTATTGACCTCCTATCTGGTTACTGTATCATTTCTGAAAGAATGAAGTCTCCAGCTGTGATTGTGGACTTTGCTTTCGCCCCGCTTCCATTTAAATCAACTTTCCCATGTCAACTCTGGAGCTTTAATTGCTTGATATGCAACATACCTTCAGACTCACATTGATGATCATTCTTTTAGCATTATACATAGTTCTTACCTCTAGTAATATTCTCCTCCATCTCCTCCCTTGACAACTTCATTTACTGTTTACTGTTAACAGGTGACTTCTGTTTTTCTTTTTCTTCTCTTTGATTACTGGTTGGGAGATGATATCTATACTTTTAGGTTGTTTTACTGGATTTAAAGTGAGTTTTATATGTAAAGTGACTTTGCAAATGTGTTATGAATTTCAGTGTCCACAAAGAAATCGCACTTCAACTGAACCTTCTGCAAAGTTGATTAACTAGTTAGAGCTTCAATGATTGTAAAGGGGTTGGTACCTAATTAAATATTTTCTTTGTTCATCTTCAATCCATTAAATAACCATTTGTCTCAGTTTTCTTTCTATAATGATCAAAATAAAATAATTTTATATATTAGGTCTTCAGTTTGGCATTCATTTGGGGGGCTTTCTGTTTTTGTTGTTGTTATTATTATTTTCTACTAGGAATCCTCATTTAGATTTATTATACACTGTTAGTATTCTATTTAATGAATTTATTTGGATGGTAAGATGTGCACAGCTTTTTTGGTGACCATTATAGACATCATAAGTGTTGCAGTGTATGTACTCACCACAACTGAATAGTGTCACTGACCTGATATTCTGGTGAGAAATGTAAAAGCCACATGTCACTTCCATGAGACCCTTCCATTTCCCATCCATAACAGATTTTTCTTAAATAATTGTTCTATAAAAATTTAGAATCTAAATTTAGTAATTTGGATCCACTGTCAGTCTGCAGTCGGTAAGCTCCCATTAGCTCAGTTAAGTCGTTTCAGTGACTGTCCCCATCATGGTCTTGACCCCTTTGAGCATTTGGTCCTTAGTTCATGGTGCTGTTTGGAGAGAGTTGGATAGTACAACCTTGCTGAAGAAACTATGTCACTGGAGATGGGTTGGATATTAAAAGCCTTACTTACTTACTTACTTACAGCTGCTTACAGTTGGTGTTTTCTGCTTTGTGCTTGTGTTTAAAGATGTTAGCTCTCAGTTTCTTGCTCTACCCTGCTGCTTGCTGCCCTAATCCTGCCATGAAGGCTCTTATCCTTCTGGAAATAGGCCAAAAGAAACTCATCAATAGGTTGTCTTGGTCCGAGCAGGACGGAAAGCAGACCTGCTTGCCCCCTCACTACACCATTCCCTGTTAGTAGCTTTCCTCAGAAGGTATCCCAGAGCTCTGGCATCTCCGGCATCTTAGAATTTCCAAGACAATCCAGGCTTCAACTTTAAAACTACACATACTTGCATCTCTGGGACTCCACTCAGGGTGACTCCTGACACATGCCTGGCTTCATTAGCTCTTCTTAGCTGCAGATGAATATTCTATAAACCTTTTCTTTTGTCCTTGGCTCTAATACCAGAATTTCACAGTCAAAGTTACCAAGTTCTTTCTGATGGAGCTGGAACACGGCCCTCTTGTTCAATTATATCTTTACCAGCTTTGTGGTTTTGATGGTTTTCTTCACTGCATAAGTTTGGCTGTCCTGAAACTGGATCTGTAGTCCAGGCTTGCCTTGAACTCAAAGATCTTTCAATGACATTTTCACCAGCTTTCTGTTTTCAACTATTATCTTCACTGCCTAAGCTTGGCTGTTCTGGAACTGGCTCTGTAGACCAGGCTGTTCTCAAACACAGAGACTCACCAGCCTCTGCTTTCTTTGTGCTGGGATTAAAGGCATGCATCATCATATCCAGCTCTAAGCTTTTCTTCAATTCCTTTTCACAAGTTAGAAGCTTAGCTGGGTGGAATCTTGCCCTGAGGTAAGCACTCTCTTTATTCCATTTCTTAATCAGTTTATCTCCTTAAACACAAGATTTAGTCCCACTTTCTGGTCCTCTTTTTCTCCCCAAATTTTACATTTTGTAATTTACCCTACTCAGCTTGCTCCTTTTCATTATAAATCTTCATTACCATTACCACTAATAACCACAGGATAGAGACTACACTAGACTGTTTGAAGATTTCCTCTGCCAAAGGAACTAATCCAAAACGCTTCACTTGAAGCTCTGATAGACTCTTTAGGCAAGGGCAAAAGGCAGCCATATTCTTCACCAAAATACCACAAGAATGACCTCTAGGACACATATTAATATTCTTTTCCTCTAAAACCGCTTGAGCCAGGCCCCTATAGTTCAAATAATATTCCACACCATCTTGAAGGAGGCTGCTTGTTGGTTTCTGTCCTTCTGGCTAGCCTAGACCCTAAATAACCACACAGAAACTTTATTAGTTAAATCACCACTTGACTTATTAGCTCTAACTTCTTATTGGCTACTCTTACATATTAATTTAACCCATTTCTTGTAATCTGTGTATTGCCACGAAGCTGTGGTTTACCTGCTAAACTTCCCATCATCTGCCTCTGGAAGCTCCATGGCTTCTCCCCAACTCTGCCCTTCTTTCTCCCAGTATACAGCTTAGCTTTCTCCACCTAGTTCTGTTCTTCTCTGTCATAGCTTCAAAGCAGTTCCTTTATTAACCTACAGAGGGAAATCCCACACCAGCACCACTGGTTTCCATGCTCTTAACTAGTATGAACTATTAAACAAGTGTTCGACTGCTTTTCTAATCCACAGTCCCAAGGTCCATATTCCTCCAAACAAAGGCATGGCCAGGCCTATCACTGCAATATGTCACTCCGGATACCAACTTTTGTCTTAGTTAGAGTTTATGTTTTATGAAGCGACACCATTACCTTGGCAACTCTTATAAAGGAAAAACATTTAATTGAGGTGGCTTATATTTTCAGAGGTTTAGTCCATTATCTTCATGATGTGACATGGTAAAATGCAGGCAGACATGCTACTGGAGAAGGAGCTGATGGTGGAAAAGGAGCAACATCTTGATCCTGCAAGCGACGGGAAGTGAATTGAGAACCTGGGCATGGCTCGAGCCTATGTGAGACCTCAAATCCCACTTCCACAGTGACATACTTCCTCCAACAAAGATATGCCTAATTATAACATCACTCCCTATAAGCTTATGGAAGCCAATTACATTTGCCGTCTATACCATGATGGACTATACCCTTAAGCCATGAACCAAAGAAAAGCCCTTCCACATTTAGGTCACTCACTTCTCATGAGGCATTTGGCCACAGCAATGAGAAAAGCAATTAATACACAATTCAAAAGATTCTCTGAATCAATTATTTGCGTATTTTTATTTCATTTACTGATATTAGCTGTCCTGTGGCTATCTCACAGTCCCTCACATGTGTTGAATTGGGAACCACTCAGACAAATACATTAAGGCATGTTGGCCTTCAGAACGCTTGGTGATAAATTCTTTCACAGATCCCACACATTATTTAATATCCATAAATTATACAGGCTTTTAAAGGCTTCATTAAAAGTCTTCTTAGAAAATGACATGTTATTTATCTTTATAAAAAAACACTGGTATTTCTGACAGAACAGAATTGTGGTTCCTACATCTAGACTAACTTGCAGAGGCCCTGTAAAAGAAACTGGAAATTGGGCATTTAGCTGTTAATGATCCTGCAGTGACCTAGCACAAATTTCTCCCAAACCTGGTAAAATTTGTTCTAAGTAAAAAGTTTTTGATTTGCAAAACAGTAAACATAAATAAATCATGAATGTATAGACTCTTTTCCACAAAGCTCAAGTGAATTTTAAAAGAAGTCCTCAACTGAAAAATACAATTTCTAAGGATATTATAAAACAGTTAGAGACATTGCTGGACCAGAAAATTTTGCCCATCTTCTAGAGCTAATTGGCAATATGACAAAGCAACAGGATTCGGCAGCCAGAATGAATAAATATTTAGCTCCAAGGGAAAGATGCAAATAAAACTAAATCCAAACAGTTTTTCTTGCTTAAATTCTCCTCCAAAGATAAAATAAATTAACAAATGCAAAATCCTGAGTAGCTTTACCTGCTTCCCTCCTGGGCTGATGTAAACTATCAAAATGTTTGCCTATGTTTAGGATGACAGTCATCAAGAGTCCATCACCTGACCTAAAATAGGAGCTCATTCTTAGACCCAGAATTTAATAAAGTTCTCTCTATGGCTTATCTTACTTGTCAACTAGACTGAATCTTGAGATTAAGAGATAAGTGACCTGACACATCTGTAAGGGGTTTTCTTGGATTAGATTAATTGACATAGAAAGATGTGTGAGGGGCTGGAGAGATGGCTCAGAAGTTAAGAGCATTGCCTGCTCTTCCAAAGGTCCTGAGTTCAAATCCCAGCAACCACATGGTGGCTCACAACCATCTGTAATAGGGTCTGGTCCCTCTTCTGGGCTGCAGGCATACACACAGACAGAATATTGTATACATAATAAATAAATAAATATTAAAAAAGAAAGATGTGTGAAAAGATGTAGCATTTTCTGGTAGTAATCCGGATATAAGGGAGTCAGAATTAAATACTTTTGCTTTTTGTCTGCTTACCTTTTACTTTCTTGTCTGAGATTATCTACCCTGTTTCTGCTGCTGCTATCCTTCATTGACATCAGAACCCAGATTCCTTGGCCTTTGAATGGCCTCCCCAGGATTCCTTCAGGTCTTCAGCACTATGCTGGGACTGCTGAGGAATACATATTCATGGACTAAATAGCTAATATTTGTTGCCAACCACCCCAGTGTGATGATAGAAAATACTGGGTTACCCATAGCATATTATGTAAACCAGTCTAATAAATTGTCTTTTGATATTTTCCATCCCATCAGTTCTTTCCCATAGGATCTCTGCTCTCATCTCAACATACAGTCATTTCAGCTGGAAGATGGGCTGTGATGTAGAATAATAAATAGCTACCATTCAAATGCTTTAGCATAGAGACCATATTCGGAGTTGTGAAAGTCTTTCTGAGTGCCCCACATACATACCAGTTAAATGACTGAGTTTGAGCTAAGAGCACAGCAACTTATCTCTTGGAGCAGCATCCCTTAACTTATAACTTATAACAACCATATCTATTGCTTACAACTTTTCAAACCAGAGGTTCAAACAAGGTTTAGATGAGAGATCCTTCCGGGACACATAATGTTACACATATGGTCAACTGGTTGACCTGCAGGATCCTTAAAACCTATTCGGTCTCCTTACTCAATTTCTTTTTTTTTCTATGACAGCCATGTCTCTACTAAAAGTTGCTCTAGGCTCATTGACTGAATAGAACCTCATGATTGTGGGGAGTGATAACATTATAGATCCAGAACCAAATTATCTTAGATGAACTTTTGTCCCCTTAATAATTATGATGACTATTCTTGCTTGCCAACCTGACTATATCTGGAATGAAGTACAATCCAGAAATGGAGGGCACACCTGTGATTCAGATATTGAGGCAGGATGGCACATACCTTTAATCCAGATATTTAGACAGAAATACACAACTTTAGTCTGGGCTGCATATTCTACTGGAAGCCTATGCAAGGACACTGGAGGAAGTAAGGGTTCTTTTGTTCTTTGCCTGATTGTTCTCACCTTGTCAGCACATCCATTGGGATTCCAGCATATACAGAAGACCAGTTAAGACACCCAGTATTCTGGGGCAGAGAAAATATTAGATTCTTGAAATTTCCATTCACAGCCATTGTTGGACTGTGGCCTGTGTGTCATTCTCTCCCTCTCTTCCATAAGTTTTGTGACTCTAAAAAACTTTGACTAATACAATAACCTAACATTACCCATCTCTATGTCTAACCTAACATTTTTATGACTCTTATAAAACCTTTTGGAATGAGTTAACCTATCTGAGTACTATCTCTCAACAATTCAATAGCTGGCATCAGACATCCTCCAAGAGACACAACAGAGATTGCTTCCCATAGCAACATACTCACCTGATGCTGCCACCAATAACTTCGGAAAATGTCTTGATGCATAACTCTCTTTCTGCCCAGGGAGCCATTTCCACACTAGCATCTCTAATTGGGCTAGCATGAATCCATGTTCATGGGTTATGATCACTCATAAATTGATTCAAGAATAAACTATCAGTTATTTCCTGTGAAGTAAAAGCTGTGTTTTATGTGAACACAATGGAAACTTTAACTGGAGAATCTCTTCACTTTTAAATTTCTACAACCACTGGGACAAATTTCTACCTCCTGGAATTACTCTGTCTTTTGGGATTTACAGCATGCAGCATAGTTTCTAGCCCATTGGTATTGGTTGATTAATTTAATAAATAAATGAAACTCAAAACCTTGAAGAAAATCTATTAAAAACTAGTTGAGGAATCAGGAAAAGATCTCAAGTGGCTCAAAATATTTGCTACTCAATCCTGACAACACTATGTGGCATACACACAAAAATTAGTAGTAATAATAATAATGATAACAATGATAATAATATAAAATTAAAATATTTTTAAATAATTGAGGCTGGAGTATAGCTCAGTGGTGGCATGCTTTCCTCACAAGGCAGGAGACACTTAGTCCAATTCCCAGCACCTCACACACACAAAAGTCATTTCCGGTTTCCAAACTGCAGCATGACTGGCCCATTGAGTTGTGTTTTAGCTTGCTTTCCTGTTGCTGTGATAAGACACTGACCAGAACCAACATAGGGGAAGAGAGGGTTTATTTCTTCTAAAAGTTACCAGACCACAGTTCATTAATGAAGGAAGTCATGGCAGGATCTCAAGGAACAAACCTGGATACAAGAACTGAAGCAGAGACTATGGAAGAAGAATGCTTATTGGCTTGATCTTTGTGGTCTACTTAGCCTAATTTGTATACAACCCAGGACCACCAACTCAAGAGGAGCGCTGCCCATGGTGGAATAGCTCTTCCAGCATCGATCACTAATCAACAAACTGCCCTCAGGGATGGAGATCTGATGGTAGTAATTCCTCAATTGAGATTTCCTCTCCCCAGGTGACTTTAGTTTGTGTATAGTTGACTATAAGTAAACAGCACAAGATGTGCAATGTGGCTGCTGAAGCAATAACCAATTCTCCCTCCAGACCAGGAAGGCCATGTGATATGACTCTAGATTAAAGCCGTACCACCCGTGAAGTGAGGCATTTCATTGCCTGCCTGGTAAGGTCCTGGGAGGCTCATGGTTACTAAGAAGGGAGTACTTACTTTAAGGAACCGTTCACCTCCTGTATTATTTTGCAAAGACCTTGAACTTGTCTTCAGATCGTCTGTATGAGCTGGGTAGTGTGTGTTCCTTGTGTAATTCTGTCATCTACTGACCCTGAAGCCACAGAGCCAGCAACTCCACAGCTAAATTTTATGAAGCCTTAGAAACATCTGATTTCATCATTAACAGTGGTTTCATTTTTTTAAAATGTCAATGCTATTCTAAGGAAAACAGGAACAGAATTTGTCTTCCTTGAAATTAAATTCTTATTCAATAGATAAGTCTTATTGATGCTGAAGCCTGCAAGGAAGCAAATTTATGAGGCCTGGATGGTAACAAAAAGCCCAGGGATAGAATGAACGAAGACAGATGTGTTCTTTGGCATTTTATGCTAAGACAGTAAGAAAATGAACAATGAGTCAGAGATTCTGTCAAGGGCTCCTGGAAAAGATGTGAAGTTGTGACTCAAAATTATGACTATGAATTAGGTAAAAGCTTCATGTGCCTAGAGCACATGTGCCTGCTACCTAGTAGACTCAGATACTGAGAGCCTTTTGGGAGAGTCCAGAGCACAAAGGGATGTCACAGTTTGAAGAAATATGGACCTCAAGAGGCAGCAGGAGTTGGAATCTGGTGCAAACCCTTGCCTGGCCCTCACCCTTAAAGCCTACTTGGGCAACATCTTGTGTGCTTCAGCCTTTCTTTCTGAAATGCTGCTTCTCTAGGGCTCCAACTCATCCACCCATTCTAACATGCTTGCACACAACAGATTGGAAGGATATAAATGTATACTTATTACAGATAAGCCTTACATGCTGCAGAGCGTTCAATTGTGAGAGCTATACCTTCTCTAACTCTGAAGTCTTTGCAACACCCCTCTTTGCGCAGGTGTGATATATGCCAGCAATGTCAGCACTGAGTGCCAACATTTATCAGTGCCTGGGATATAATGATTAGCCAATAAATTTAATTTGGACGTGCCAATACAAGTGGCACAGTATGTCTATGTCTGTTGTGAGCTAAAGTCCACAGTAAAGCAGTACCCTGAGTGATAACTAAAGTATTATACAACTATGTAGTAGAATAGCCCGAGATAAGAGAGCTTCTGAACTTCCTTAATAAAGATAAAGGATATATATGCTGGGCAGCCTATCTCCTCTGGTTTTCCTGGCTATAGTTGTAGTTCATTACTTTTGAAATCTATAAAATATGAATGCTATGACTCATATGTGTGCATGCATGCACACACACACACATACCATGTGCGTGGGTGTGCAAGCCATATATTCATATATAGTACTACTCTGTTAGTGCAAGTGAGTCAATAGCAATAGTAGTTTAGAGAAATATTGGCTTGATGCTTAGACTCAACGTTTGACATGATAGTTGCATCACTTTAATCCTTTAATATTTGGACTCCTACAATAAAAGCCTGTACTTTTCTCAATTTTCATTTTTAATTGGTTATAATATGAAATTTACCTCTTCACCCTTGCACCTTTTCTATCTTCAATCAACTGAATTAAAATGTGTTCAAAGTTATGTCAGGATCACCAGTGAATTGTCACAACGCTGTCTATTGCTGAACTCCTTGTATTCAAGATGAACCAAACTGAGCATTTCCATAATGGGAAAGTCTACACTCACTTTACATTAGGCTGTTACTCAGTTCTCTCCATCACACTAAATAATGCAGTGTGTACCTGTTTTTTTTTTTTCAGGTGAAGTCTTTGAACTCTTCTTTACTTTCTTTCTCTTAAATTACACCTAATCAAAAGACAACTCATATTGGTTCAATCTTCAAAACATTTTCCTAAGTGAAAACATCTTCCACATTCTCAACCCTAATGCAGGCTGTTTCATCATCCTTTCTTTCCTGGACTTCAGTGTCCCTCACCTTCCTGCTCTACCATCACATTCTTAAGTGTCATCTCTTTCCATCCATTTGCATGCAAAATTCGAGAAGTCATTGTTTTTTACCGCAGCATAGTACTCTAATGTGTATATATTCCACACTTCATCCATTCTTCCATGGAAGGGCATCTAGGTTGTTTCCAGGTTCTGGCTATGAACATAGTTGAACAAATACTTTTGCAGTATGATAGGGCATCTCTTGGGTATATTCCCAAGAGTGGTATTGCTGGGTCCAGGGGTAGGTTGATCCCGAATTTCCTGAGAAACCGAAACACTGATTTCCAAAGTGGTTGCACAAGATTGCATTCCCACCAGCAATAGATGAGTATACCCCTTCCTCCACAGCCTCTCTGGCAAAGGCTATCATCGGTGCTTTTGATTTTAGCCATTCTGACAGGTGTAAGATGATATCTCAAAGTTGTTTTGATTTGCATTTCCCTGATTGCTAATGAGGTTGAGCATGACCTTAGGTGTCTTTTGGCCATTTGAACTTCTTCTTTTGAGAATTCTCTGTTCAGTTCAGTGCCCCATTTTTTAATTGGGTTAATTAGCATTTTAAAGTCTAGTTTCTCAGTGACTTTCTAAATATGTAAACCAAATGACTGCCACTCCCCTAACCAGTGGAGAGGGGTTAGAAAAGATGGTGAGAAGAGGAAAGATCTCAGAGTAAGGGTATGCTTAGTTTGATACAGTCCCTGAGGTTCAAAGTGTAGGTCTTCTCTACTCTACTGTCTAAATACCAGACTAGTAGAGGCCAGAACCTTTCTCAGTAGAGGATAGCCCCACTAGCAATGCAAGCTTGTGGGAAGTGATTCACATATGTGGATTTTGTTTTGTTTTAAGAGTCCCAGTCCCACTTGTAACTAAAACCTAGATCTTAACTTACAGACACACCTGGGTCAGTTTGCTTTCCCAAAGATGATCAAACCCATATATTTATTATGTCTCATATGCTTACTTTCCTGGAGGTGCTTTCCTACCCTGAAGAATGTTCTGGCCCATAACAGTTCAAGATTTAATCAGTAGAATATTGTAGAACTACACGGTGAACTTCGGGCTATATAAGACTAAAGATGCACTTGCCCTGAGATCTTTCCCCTAGCTTCATCTTTTCTAATCCCTCTCCATCTCCCACTTGTATCTGCCTTCTCTCTGTCACCTTTTCATTCCCCCACTCTCCATCCATGTAGAGGACATTTACCACATTGTGAGCAGTGGAGAAACCCAGCCAGTAGCCAGCAAAAATGTCCTACCCAGATTTGAAGGCTCCTTTTCAGTTCAGCTATTTTATTGCTGAAGCATTATGGGAGACCCTGAGCCAGAACTGAATAGCTGAGCTAACTACTTGGTCCTTAAACAATAAAACTTACCAGACAAAGTAAATTACTGTTACTATTGCTATAAGGCAGTGGATTTTGGTCTAGTTTCTTAAATGCCATTTGATAACAAACTGCACCAATTTCTCTGCCTCTGCTTTAACACCCTTGCCCTATTCAAAGAGTGAAAACCTATTTCTGCCTCAGGAACTTAGTGTTTCCTTGTTTTATTTTCTCCAAATAAAGTTTTTGTTTCTCCTACTGCCATATAGTTACCTTGTCTTCCTTGTCAAAATGTCTGTTTGAAAATTAGATTCCAGATCTCTCTTCAGCACCCAAGCAAAGAAATGTCCCTTTCCCTCCTCTAGCATCATTGCACATTCCTGGAGCTGAGCTGACACATCTGTTTACGTATATGTTATCTGTCATGATCACTAGAATGTAGGTACATAGAGAGAGAATTAGGAGACAGAGGAGAAAATGAAACCTACTGGCCTAGTACCTGCTAAAATCTCTTACTGACTGAATCTCAATACAACTCACAAACTTGCCTGTCAAACACGCCTACATTGAAACAGCGTTCTTTTATAAAGTGATATTTCAAATAAGAATGTTAGCAACAAACCAGGCAAGGACAACATGCCTGTGACTTTGAGCTACACCACACTCTTTTCCCATTGATAAATCTTTTCTGAACATCTCCCAAACAGGATTAGATATTTGGTTTTCTGCAAAATTCAAGATGTTGTTATTTTTTTTCTGCTGTGTGGTACCCCATTGTGTAAATGTATCATATATATTCCTTATCCATTCTTCGGTCAAGAGGCATTTAGGTTGTTTACAGATTCTGGCTATGACAAACAATGCTACTATGAACATAGTTGAGCACATGACTTTGTGACACGATTGAGCATCCTTTGGATATACCCAAAAGTGGTATTGCTGGGTCTTGAGAAAGATTGTTTCCTAATTTTCTGAGAAATCATCATACAGACATCCAAAAGGGTTGTACCAGCTTGCACTCCCACCAGCAATGCAGGAGTGTTCCCTTTACCCCACAACCTCTCCAGCATCAGTGTTTTTGATCTTGGCCATTCTTCCAGGTATAAGATGGAATCTCAGAGTAGTTTTGATTTGCACTTATCTGATGAGTAAGTATGTTGAACATTTCCTTAAGTGTCTTTCAGCCATTTTAGATTCTTCTCTTGAGAGTTCTCTGTTTAGGTCTGTACTCCATTTTTAAAATTTGATTATTTGTTCTTTTGGTGACTAATTTTTTGAGTTCTTTGTACATTTTGAAGATCAGACCTCTGTCTGGTGTGGAGTTAGAGAAAATCTTTTCCCATTCTGTAGGCTGTCGTTTTGTCTTGTTGACTGTGTCCTTTGCTTTACAGAAGCTTTTCAGTTTCAGGAGGTCCCATTTACTAATTGTTTCTCTCAGTGTCTGTGCTGCTGGGGTTATATTTAGGAAGTGGTCTCCTGTGCCAATGCGTTCAAGTGTACTTTCTACTTTCTCTTCTATAAGGTGGTGTAGGAGGTCCTTCTCTATTTGTGTTGCTTTCATTGGTTAATAAAGAAAGTGCTTTGGGCCTGGTGATAGGGCAGAACTTAGGTAGGTGGGACTGAATTCTGGGAGGAAGAAAGCAGAGTCTTCCTATAGAAAGTCTTCCACTAAGACCTCCAGATGACTTGGACATGGAAAAATGACCAGCTAAGTTTAATATTTTAGTCTCTCTACCCCTCGGTCCCAAGGTATTACCCATGTAAGCAGACATATATTGCCCTTAACCGATGAAGACCAGGACTACATCCAGTTGAGCACCATCTACACCTGATGACCCAGGTATTTTACATTGCTATGACCAAAAATCCAACAAAGACAACTTAAGGGAGCAATGATCCATTTTGGAAGATGATTTCAAAGGGTTAGGTTCATGGTCACTTGTCTTATTATGCTTGGGCAGGACATAGTAGTAGCAGGGGTATGGGAGAGAATAGTACTGTTCACTTCATGTTCAATGAGGAAGTAAAGAACAAGACAGGAAGTAAACAGTGTAATTTAGTCTGAAGGACTCCCTCTCCTCATCTCTCACCTTCCTCCCCACCAATGACCTACTTCCTCTAATAGTATCACATGCCCTGAAGTCTCCACAGCCTCACAAAACAATGACTCCAGTTGAGGACCAAGCATTCAATATCTGAGTCTGGAGGTGGAGTGGCAAGAGAAGCATTCATATTTAGCCTATCATTCCTGGTAAATAGTTGATAGATGAGGGGCATGGCTCAGCTGGACTCCTGACTCCAGATGTTGGGCCATAAACAACTGTACCTTTTGTCTTCACGTTTTGGGGTTATTTGTAAGACTATAGTAGTAAAGAGTTGCTTGACTATGATCAATGCTTAGTGCACAGCCCCATGAAACCCAACATATTTCAGAGATCTCCTGCTAAGGACAGCTCAGGGAGTCCTCACAGAAGCACTTGCTTGTTTCTTTTCTGCCTGGCAAACAACAGAGGAAGATACATCAAGAAATAATTAAAGTCACACTCCTAATTCTTAACTTCTTTTAATTGAGATCATCAAAGAGAAATAGATTTCATTACAAGCACAGCGGGACAGCCGCATTCTCTGGAGTGCACGCTTTACTCATTCAAATGGTTACATTTCACCCAGCCTTTTGTTGCAAGGAATGACTGGCACTGGGATAGAGGAAAGAATAATTTAAAGTGAAAAATAAAATCTAATACTTGGAAGATTGCTCTGTGAAGAGAGGGAAACTAAAACTTAATCTTTAATGACTAATGTAAAAATTTAATACAGTGTATGTACCTCTGGAGAGGTGATATATTTAATTAAAATCAGACAACCAAGGCAGCAATGTTCACTGTAGAAACACATCTTTCTAGGTGGAAATATGTTTTAGCAGTGAGTTTCCTTCTCATCCTTTCTTTTTTGTTTTATTATTTCTAAGGAATGTCTTCCCTTGGATTTTAAACAACATACCACTTTAAAATTTTACCATATCCCTGACACTTCTATTGTCAGAAATGTTGAAAGTCTGTACGATGAAGAAAAAGATTAATCTACAGTTCTAGCACCCTCTGCAAACCACAATTTGCACTGTTTTGCTTCCTGTGGTATTTCTATCCTTGTCTATCTCAGCTTCCATTTAGAGAACCAGAAGGCTGTTCGTGTTATCTTATATTTGACAGTCACTATTTTTCTTATTGTGATATTTCCCTCACTAATATATATTTATGCTATTAAAACTAAAACTACTTAAAGTTGATTTTCTACTTTAATAATGATATGTCTGTGACATTACCCATCATCACACCCAGGCTAGTCTAAACAGGGCCATAAGTTTCAATTTCATAAAGGCAGTGGCTGAGAATGTTCATTCCGCCACAGATTTTATGTTATTTATACCAATTTATAGGAAAACATAAAATGATTTGCACTTAATGCACCATGTCAGGTGGATACAAGATACACTTAAAGGTAAAGAGAGTTCATCAAAATCCTAGAAACTGACTCTGCTCACCACGGTGAACGCCAAGTGCTGCTATAAGCACACACCAACTCTTTTCTATGTACTATAACCTACAAGTATTTTACCTTTATTAAGGAACTTAAGTTCCACACAAAACTTGATGAGACCTCAAATTATTATCTTCATGTTACAGGTATGAAGACAATATGCAGCAGAGACAGAATTTGGAGGTGGGTGGGTCTTGAAAATTAAATCAAGGTGTGAATCTGTCCAGATAACCCCACTCAAATTTCCATGTGCCTGAGAAGCCCACCATCCATCTGCAGCACAAAGGTGAATTCAAGCTGTCACTGAAAACATGCTGTCCTGCCCTGTTCTTGAAGATCTACATTCACATAAGGAATTAAGCATGTCCACACATTAACAAATTTCACAGGAGTATCTAAAGTCAGCACTGTGAATATGCAGTTGTTTGGTTACGAACGATCTCGTTGCAAGGTAGATACAACAGCAGCCCTGGTGGGGACATGTGGTTCTCCAAATATTCCTCAACAGAACAAAATTTCTTTCATGTCTAGGTGTGGCCTCTCAAATATCCTCGTGATACACTTTGTTGTGAAAAAATAGATTTTTTGAGCCATAAATTTTAAAAATTTTTACTCAAAAAACAATGGGAAATTAGAACCCTAATAAATCACAAGTGTGCACTTTTGGCTTGCTAGAATACACTTTGGGGCAGTAGTTTTGAGACATTCACGATGGCAAATAAAGCAATTGAGCCAGTCACCTTGTTGACACTATCTAAAGTTCATATGCTGAAGGAACATCTCTTACAACATTGTGGCACACTCTCAAAACCCCATCCATTGTGGTTTTATTGTTCACATGGGCCCGCCTCTTTCTTGGATCTCTTTAGCAGAGGAATAAACAAAGTAATCAAAGTATTCTCGCAGGATCCTGTGATGCTTACCCTTCCCTGTCAATTTGACTGGACTTGGGTTTGCTTTTGATGAGATGTTTAATGAAGAGAAGAAACATTGGGAATGTGTGAGGCGCTAGCTAGCCCATGGGCTAGGACCCCACAGGTAATCAAAAGGGATAAAATGTAAAAAAGCAAAAACAAAACTTCTGAGCAGCAGAATGCTTTGTTCTCTATTTCTTGACTGACAGTTTGAAAGGACAAGCCCCTCAGCATGGCCACAGCTGGGAGCCATTTCTACTGCCATGCTTTCCTCACCACGGTGGTCTGTATTCCTATGAACTGTGAGCTAAAATAAACCACTACTCGCATTAGCTGCTTTCGGGGTGGTATTTGATTGTAGAGAACCATAACGGGAACATTCCTTGCATTTGTGCATCTCACTAAAAGATCCCACAGTGGAAACCATGGAGGCGGAGCTGAGATGGATCAGTACCCAGCACCTACATATCTCAGAGGCAAAGGCAGATGGTCACCAGAGAAACAGGAACTTTATTTGTTGTTTTAAAAACTAATCATCTCCAGTGCAGCAAACGTTCCCTTTCACAATTCCATATTTAAGAATATTTCTTTGGAAGTTATAAATCGCCAGTTATTATTTGATTATCTCAGCTTGGAGCGTGCTGCATAATGACTTCCTCGGTGGGCTGCTGAGCTGCTAATTCACCGCCTCCTTCTGAAAAAGCTTTTCAGGAAATGTGTAACAAATCCATTAAATTAAAATGAATTTGTGCTATATTGAGAAGTCACTGAACCACATGGGGCCAATCCAAATGTCGTGTTGACTTTTTTTCTCCCACCGGAAGAGCTTCCCATTTGCTTCTCTGGAGTAAGGGAATATACACTGTTCTTTGATGGTCAGGACTGTTATAGCTGTAGAGAAAGGAACCGAATCACTTCAGAGATGCATTTTAAAACTCAAAGTAGGTTATTTGTGCAATGACAGTCCACAAATTTTTTACGAATTGAAAATTAAAACGACTTCAAAAGAGCTTTTATGATTTGGGGTTATATACGGCAGAATGGCAGGTTACACATCCAAGCTGCACCGGGGATGCTTTGGTAGTTGTTTTGCGTTTGTTTCTGTTGGTGCTGGGAATGGACCCCAGGGCATCTCACATGCTAGACAAGGGCTGTCACTGAGCTATTCCTCGGCCCCAAGGAGCTCTTAAAGTTCCAGATGTCCAGGCTACACTCCAGAGAATTAATAACTAAGATGATAGCATTTCATCTCTCTTTTTGTAATTGATTTTCAACTTCATTATTATTGCGGTCAGATAATAACAGAGTGAGAAATAGTCTTTGAAAACGTTTTAGTATGCCTCCTTAGAATGCCTCCAAGCTTAATTTCAAAAATAAAGATGATCTGTGGATGCTTGAAGGTAGTTCCTATCCTCTGTCCATCAAACTGATACTGTTTCAGCTGTGTAGTTCAAATTTCACAGATCCTTACTAATTCTGTCTCGTTGACCTCCTAACAATTAACAAATGTAAATTAATTTATCCCATTGCGTCAGTAATTTGTCCTTTTAACCTCTGAAGATCAACTTAATGCATACAGTACATACTTTAAGTTCTTTTGTAAGGGTGTGCAAGTTTTAATTTCTTGTTTATAACTTTTAGTTTTGAAAACTTAATCTTTCTCCCATGGTCCATCTTACAGGTTTTTAATAGAACTTCTCTCATTAATAGCCCGAGAGCGGCCCCAGCTTTCACTAGGTTGGCATTTGTGTGGAACAACTTTTCCTCTCCTTCCTAGGTTCTTCCTTCTGATCAGAAATATCAGTAAAATATTTTTAGAAATTCTATCTGTTGAGATTTGTCTCATGCTTTTTCTCATGATTATATTAGAAATGGCTGGGTTCTGCCAGGAAGATTATAGAGGGAGAAAATGACATTTTCATTACAAGGAAGGATGTGTCCTTTCAACATAACATGTCTCTCTCAATACTGATGTGGCTGAGGTATTGTCTGACAAGTTTCTGTTCTGAAAAGCTGCACTGTTTGCCCTTTCCACATAGTACTATTTGGAAAGAAGTCATTCAGTATTTTCACTCTCAAGAAATCAGGCATCAAGCTCCATTTCCTCCAGAATAGAAGTGTGAAGTAGTCTGCTTGGAAGTCCTCTGCCTGGGAGACTTATTGTGCCTACCCTAGTTCTTCATTTACTTAGCCACCGTATTAGTTAAATTTCTGATGCCATAATAAAATACCCCAAAGTAAACATAGAGGATAAATTTATTTATTTTGGATTATTTTTCCAGAGTGATAAAATCCATCACTGAAGGAAAAGCCATGGCAACCAACAGGGGACACATGGTAGAAGGAAGGGAAGCTGGCTAATCACACTTATTCTGCAGAAGGAGAGAGAGACAGAGATGGATAAAGAGAGAGAGAATGAGAATGAGCAAACAGGAAGTGTGGTGAGGCTATAAGCCCCCAAGGCCCACCTCTAGAGATATACTTCCTCTTTACATCATAAAGATTCCTTAGCTCTCCAGGCAGCACCGCCAACTGGGGACCAAGCCTTTAAATATGTGAACCTACGAGAAGCACTTCACATTCATACAAAACAGCTACATTTCTTTTTGTTTTTAAAGGTTTATTAAGTTTAACTTGCTCAGGTTGGCAGCCAGAGGAACTGTGTTTTAGAGACAATCATACCTATCCATGACCTTCCTTCACACACGCTAACAATCATTTTGTTCTCAGTTGATGTTCTCTCTAAGTGTCTTCCTCTCTGGGCAAGGGCAGCACACTTGATGAGACCATGAAGACTTGCTGTGTTTCAGAGCCGATCCAGCACAGACTAATATACTATTATGTCCAGAGAGGGTTCAACCGCTATATTGCTCTGTTCCCCTTGGCCATCTGGGTTCAGAGTAGCATGTGCCTTTTTCAACATGACTTCTGCCAGCCTTTGAACAAGGAAGGACTAACAGGGCAGGTGTTGCTTGAAACTGCATGACCATGGGTTGTATGATCGAGAGGGCAGTGCTGCTGCAGGCAAGGAGAATCCAGAGGTGGCTGGTGGGGAGTTCAAGGTCAAAGTACTAGTGCTCAAACCTTGTTCACTGTCTTCTGCCTCTCCCATGTTCACAGTTTTCCAGGGATTTTTGCTTTGATCTAGAGATTTGAACAAGTCTTCTCTTGACACTGAAAGACCTCAGGGTCTTGCTATTTCTCCATGATTCCAAATTCAATTCACTCGAGTGCAACCAGGTGCAAGAAAGTATCACAGCTCAGATGGAAAGGGATCCGAGCAGTTGCAAACCAAGGAATAGATGGAAAAGTATCCTGGCAGTCTGGGGACCAGGAAATACCCAGCATCACAGCTTGGGAGGAAGAGTATTCCAACAGTTGGGAGTCAAGGAATAGCACAGGTCACAGTAAGCAGCTTACAGCCCTGCTCTAGGAAAAGGCTTAACTACCAGGGACAGTTCTCCTGTTCCTTGCCTGCAGCAGCACAGCCCTCTGGACCAGAGGACACACAGTCCCAGGCGGTGGCAAAGAACACCTACCACATGGAGCAATTAGTTGTTCAAATTCAGGTAGAAGTCAAGGCTGACAAAGAGGCACAAGCCACTGTGGATCCAGAAGACCAAGAGTAGCAAAGCAACAACAGTTGAGACCTTCTCTGGATGCATTAGTGTATCAGTCCCTGCTGGATCTGCTCTGAAACGCTGCAGGAACAGCTACATTTCATAAGAACTCATGGGTGCCTGTTCTTCACTCTATGGTATAACCCAATACTATAATTCAATTTTTACAGCTTCATTGTGTGTTTTGTTGTTGTTGCTGCCGCTGCTGCTGCTGAACCATGTGCCTTTTCCAGTCATTCATAACTGTGGTCTCGTTTATTTTATCACTTCCTTACTTTTTAACAACAGATGTTGCAATCTCATTTTATAATTTTTATGGCCCAGTTTTAGAATCACCCATTCAGCTGAGAAACTCCAGCTCCTTTTATTAAAAGCAAATCAAGGTCTGAACTCTAAATGGGCCCACTGCTGCTGGGATATAATTTTTCCAAAACCATCTCAGCTGATAGAACAAGGAAACATATACCTGTCTAATAATCCCTTCACAAACCTATAGACATCTTTACAATATAGATGCAATTTGTATCTATAACGAACTAAAACAACTACTACCAACGATTCCAACTGAGTCATTCCAGTTTCTCCTTTACACTCAGTAAATGTCTAGTCTGACACCATGCAGCCTTATATCCACTG
Source organism: Alexandromys fortis (assembly GCF_014885135.2). Taxonomy (NCBI): domain Eukaryota; kingdom Metazoa; phylum Chordata; class Mammalia; order Rodentia; family Cricetidae; genus Alexandromys; species Alexandromys fortis. The sequence goes on along the minus strand of NW_026068252.1, from coordinate 354,161 downwards.
TTCATCATCTGTTTATTTACGTTCTTTCTAATACTCAGGTCCAACAGTGTTAGAGTTGGCGAAGGCAACCCTTATGGAAAATGGTAATAGATAAAACATGGTGCTTTGGTGTCCTTCCTCCACCTGTAGACTCTACTAGTTCACAAAACTACTCGCACAGCATACCTCTTGTTTCAGATGCTTGTAGTTGTAATTCTTATTCCATCTCACACTTGAAAATTTAATTTTACCTAAGGATTTGGGGTGTTAATACACAGCAACATACATCTACAATTACTGTATCATTTACTGTCCTAAAAGTTCATCTGTTCACTGCCTGTTTAAATCAGAAGTCAGAAAACATTTGGATTGATCATGACCAGAAATGGAGTATTCTAGAAACCAAGCGCTTCTCACTGTTCCGCAGGAGAGAGAAAGCATAACGGTCAGACTTACCATAGTAGGACTAAGACATGTGGACGGCAAATCTTCCCACACTGCAGCTTCTTCATCCATTCTAAAGACCAGGGAGAAATGTCCTGCCTATAGTTCAGTGCAAATGCTACATAGTTACATATATCACAGATTTCTTGGCGATTACATTCCAAAGTGTCTGATGAAAACTATTTGTTGCTGAGTGTGCACATGCGTGTGTGTGTCTATGTGTGTGTGTGTGTGTGCTAATATGTTATAAGAATGTGAAAGAGTAGTTGAACTGTGTTACTGTGGGTTTTTTTTGTGAAATTATCTCTTGATTAGTTACAAGCATATTTGTCAAAAAAATTGTAAAAAAAATTTCCAGAGAAACATACATTTGAGGGTATCGTGGAGAACACTCTTCTACAATCTAAAATTTCTTTTTAATGGGATAAACATTAAAATTACCGAGAATGGAACTGAAAATGTCTACCCTGGTTCTAAGTCTGACTTTGATTAGCTGTAAACTATGACTAGTGACTGAATCTTCGAGAACATGTTGAAACCTGAGCAGTGAGAAATTCTCCTGTTAAAATCCATCCAGCATTATCTTCCCAGTGGGCGAGAAATGTCAGACTCACCGACTGTAACACATCACTATCCCATATCCCTGCAGTTAATAGACTGTACTGCACTAACAGCTTTAGCGAGCTTTAAGCCAAGAAAGTGAGCTACAGGGTACTAAAGATGCTTGTCTGGCTTCCTAACACAGTGTGCCATGCTGATTACACTGAAACACCCAAATTGATTTCATTAACTAGAATTTATTTGGGTGAATTTCATGAACAGTAATAATATTTTTCTGAAGTGGCACAACTTTCCTGGAGATTCCTATTGAATAATGTATTTGAAAATTCGATTTGATTCTTTGCAATAGAACCTTAATCATATGTAAGTACTATATTCTATTCCTGAGCCCTTATATTTTCTACTAATTCATAACCTTTTATGTACTTGAATTTTATCTGTATCTTATGTTGTAATGCCCAGTAACACACATAAGCATCAATTTTATAAGATATTCAGACACAATTCTTGATTATTTCAATTTAATTTAATATTTTGTTTCATTACAGTGAGAGAAATAGCAGCTGTCCCTTCAATTTCCAACTTCTAGAGTACACATAGCTTTAAATGTCTATAAAAACAGCCAAACAGAAAGTTAATACTTAAGTGGTTGTTAGTCTATATAGTTTCTTGTGTACATTCACGGTTTTATTGTGGCTATTACTTTTTTACTTTTTCTTAGAGAAAAATTTGAAAACAGTTGTTAGGTGATGGTACAGTAGGTGTTGTTCAACTTCTGCTTTTAGCAGGGTCATCAACAAACATCTCAGAAATTATTCAATTCAACCACCTAAATGTATAATCTAGTGATGTTTCTGGACGTGTATTTCCAATCTCATTAAAGTCACTAATGTCTCCATTTACAGGAGTAAACAAGGCACTGAGAATTCATAGCAAAATCTGTTAATAGAGCAAACATAATATTACCACTGGATACTCTCAATCAAACACTGACAGAAAGCAAGGATCTGGGTGACTGTGCAGATAATACATTCAAGCACTTTTGTCGAAATAACAACTATAATGAGGAGGACTGTTTGCTTCTAGTGTTGCTGGGCTAGAGAGAAAAGAAAAGGATGCAAACACTTTGACAGTAGACACCTGCAAGGGAAGAGATTTAAATTCTGCTGTAAACTAGCCATTCACAGGGTAAGATTCTAGGTTCATGAAAAACAACTCAGCCCCACAGCTGCAGGATATAAGCTGTTTGGGCAAGCACTGAAACTTTCAAATATACAGCACTTGGCTTGGAACTTTGAATCTCTCAGGCCATGAACCACTCCTGGGATGGTTTTCTCAATTCTAATATGCATGCATATGACAGACACACGCTGTAGTAGGCTGAATCTCACATCAGTTTTCTGACCTGTGGAGTAAGGGTGATTGTTCTATTTTCACTTTGCTCCTGTGATAAAACTCTCTGATCACAGGCAACTTGGGAAGGAAGGGGTTTATTTGGTTTAAACTTCCAGGTTACAAGCATTGAGGGAAGTCAGGATAGGGACTCAGGCAGAAACATGGGGAAACAAGGCTTACTGGCTTGATCACTTGCTTAAAGCTCAGCTAACTTTTTTTTTTTCTTGAGACAGGGTTTCTCTGGGTAACAGCTGTGGCCCTCCTGAAACTCGCTTTGTAGACCAGCCTGGCCTTGAGTTTACAAAGATCACCTGCCTCTACCTCCCAAGTGCTGGAATTAAAGGTGTGTACCACCACCACCCAGCCTAGCTTTCTTATACAACCCAGAACCACCTGCTTAGGAACAAAACTTCTCACAGTGGGCTTTACACTCCTACATAAACTAGAAACCAAGACAATACCCTACAGATGTACCCATAGACTAGCCTTCCCCAAGAAAGTCTTCAGTGGAGATACCACTATCTCACATAGTTCTAAGTAACTTCAAGCTGGCAATAAAACTAACCAGGACAGCTATTTTGTTAGGATGAATGCTAAAGAACCCAGTGGAATGTTCTCTAAGAAAAGAGTAAACGAAAAAGTAAGAATGCATTCTAGAAGAATTTGGAGGATTGGCAAAATCGTCAGAACATGAGTGATACCGATGAGATAGTTCCCTCTGTGCCTCCTACTCACCTATCAGTCTGAGCAAAGGGCAGATGGAAGCTGGTGAATGGCAGTAGACTATTACAGGCTTAACTAGATGGGAGACTCCAATTACAGCTGCAAGATCAGATGTGTTTTCATTGTTTGAGGAAATTAATACATCCCCTGGCACCTGGTATGTAGTTATTCAGGCAAAAGCATTTGGCTTGGGTGTGTGTGTGGGGGGGGTTAACTTCTTAACAAAATCTTGAGAAGTGTATTTTCAGTGAGGAATACCAACATCACACAATCATTGTCACAGTTTCAGATATATAGCTATCTCCAGCCCTATGTGTATGTTCTAGTTTTCTGGAACCTTGATCACCTTGCCTTTACACAAGATACCACACTGGTCCATTAAATGGATACTATTATGCTAATTAGACCTGGTGAGGCAAATATAAGACTGTTCTAGATTTATTCATGTATTAGAAGGTTGCAAATAAATTTATCAGAGACTCGGGGGCCTTCCAATTTGTTGAAATTTTCAGAAACCTATCCATGTAGGATGTGTTGAGACCCCTTCTAAGGTAAAAAAAAAATGTTGTTGCATCTGACCCTTCCTACAATTGACAAAGAGAGACACAGTGAGTGTTTGAGATTTGGAGGTTTCATTTGAGTATGCCACCTCACCTCCTTTACTGAGGGAATCTAAGATGACTGAAAGACACTTAAGGAAATGTTCACCATCCTTAGTCATCAGAGAAATGCAAATCAAAACAACTGGGACATTCCATCTTACACCTGTAAGAATGGCCTAGATCAAAAACACTGATGACAACTTATGCTGGAGAGGTTGTGGGGTAAAGGGAACACTTCTGCATTGCTGGTCAGAGTGCAAGCTGGTACAGCCCCTTTGGATGTCTGTGTGGTGATTTCTCAGAAAATTAGGAAACAACCTTCCTCAAGGCCCAGTAATACAACTTTTGGGTGTATATCCAATGTATGCTCAATCATGCCACAAGGACATGTGATCAACTATGTTCATAGCAGGATTGTTTGTCATAGTCAGAACCTGGAAACAACCTAAAATGCCTTTCAACTGAAGAATGGATAAGGAAAATGTGGTACATTTACACAATGGAGTACTACACAGCAGAAAAAATAACAACATCTTGAATTTTTCAGGCAAATGGATCGAGCTAGAAAACATCATTTTGAGTGAGGTAATCCAGACACAGAAAGACAATTATCACATGTTCTCACTAATAAGTGTTTTTAAACATAAAGCAAAGAAAACAAGCCCACAAATCACAATCCCAGAAAACTTAGACAACAATGAGGACCCTAAGAGAGACATACATAGATCTAATCTCCATGGGAAGTAGAAAAAGACAAGATCTCCTGAGTAAATTGGGATCATGGGACCTTGGGGGAGGGTTGAAGGGGAGGGGAGAGGCAGGGAGGGGAGCAGAGAAAAATGTAGGGCTCAATAAAGATTAATTAAAAAAAGAGGGGAAAATAAAAAAGAAGTGATCCTAATGGAAGGAATTCAAGGAATTCATAAATGACATTTTTTATAAGGTATACTGTGAAACCCCCCCTCAATCCCTCCCTCCTTTTATTCCTTCCCTTCCTCCCTCCCATCCTCTGCTCCCCAACTGCAATGGAGCAATCAGCCTCCTCTAACGGCTTTGTACATGATATACTACTTAACTATAGTTCCAAAATCAAAAAGGATAAATAATATGAACTAAAACTTCTCAAATGGGGCCCCAAACCAAACTTTCCTTCTAGAGTTAGTGAAAAGCTAACAGTTGCTTTAGTATTTTTATGCCCTGTGAATAAGTAAATGAAGACTATAAGGAATGACTGTTAATAGTCTGTCAGAACCCTTTAAGATTCAGATAAGTCAGTCTACCAGACAAATGAGGTATGTTAACAAAAGCACAGGCCATAGGAGATTGGTAATTGAAAAAGACAATAAATTCTAGTTAGAGTCATATTATCAATTACAGAAGTCAGATTAATCATCATGAATACTTCCCCTTTTTATTATGGATACATTTGTTTATAGACATGAGTACATGGCAAAACATATAGAATATATAAATATACATAAATGTACACTGTCAAAATATGTCCATTTTCTTTTACAATTCCATTATTATGTCATACATCCACTTTATGAATTTAAGAATTCTCTTTATAACATGGTGTTTAAGTTAGGAGATATCATTTGGAAAGCAAGCATATTTATACCTACTTCTGTAAACAGGATTAACACAGTGTAAGCTTAAATCCTATTGATTCTATTTCTGTCAACCCTGTACATATTGATTCTCTTTCTCTGGAGAGCATAGAGAACAAGTAAGAGGGAAAAATCTCTTCAGATCTCATTTTAGTTTGATGAACACTAATCGGTGATAGCAGAATATTATAAGATAATGTGTTTCTAGATTCAGTTGGCTATTGCTTCATTGAGAGTTTTCTACAAATAGTAAAAGAAATACTAGTTTCTTTTCCTGTGATAGACTTATTTAGTTGGGAATCAGAATAATCTTAGGCAAACAAAATATGCTGAAAATGATTTCCTCTTCTAGTTTCTTGCAAGAGTAAGTGAAAATTTGATATTAGTTCTTCAATACTCTGCAGTCATATTAGGCAGGACTAGAGGAACAGAAATGATAGAATGAATATATATATATATATATATGATGAAGATAGGTAGATAGGTGATAGATACACAGATAGGTAGATGAGAGAGAGAGAGAGAGAGAGAGAGAGAGAGAGAGAGAGAGAGAGAGAGAGAGAGAGAGAGATCAGATTTATTAGAGTAGCTTTACATCTCTGGTCCAGCTAGTACAGCATTGCTTATCAACCACAGGAAAGTCCAGGAATCCAGTAGTTACTTTGTTCATGAGACTGGATGTCTCATCAGTCTTCAGAATATGAGAATGCATGGGAATCCTGAAAAAATAGTCTCTAATACCAGTGAAGGATTGAACTTGCCAGCTGCAGTGTGGGCAAACAGGTAATGAGCAGAAGTGTCTTGCTTCTTTGTCCTTGTATAAGCTGCCATCAGAATGTATATGTGGTCCAGATTTAGAGTGAGTCCTCCCAACTCAAAATATTGGCAGGGTGATTTTCACTTCATATCATTCAATCAAGAAAAATACCTCACAGGTATACTCAGCTACTTGGGATTTAGTTAATTTCAGATGTAGTCAAGTTGACAGCCAAGAAGAACCATCACAACAATCCATTGAGCTCAGTTAAGTCATCTAGACCTCAGTTTTCTTTAGAAGAACATCTTAAGCTTTTGCTTCAGTGTAGTAGGAAGACCATTCATTTCTGGCTGCCTAGACTTGAAATAACCCCACAGAACCTGTATTAATTAAATCACTGCTTGGCCTATTAGCTCTAGCTTCTTATTGACTAGCTCTTACATCTTAATTTAACCCATTTCTATTAATCTGTGTATTGCCATGTGGCTGTGGCTTACTGGCTAGGTTCCAGCTTGTCTGTCCCTGGTGGTGGCTAGATGGCATCTCTCTGATTCTGCCTTCTTTCTCCCAGCATTCAGTTTAGTTTTCCCTGCCTAGTTCTGTTCTGCACTTCTATAAGCCCAAAGCAATTTCTTTATTAATCAATGGTAATCACAGCACAGAGGGGAATCCCACATCAGTTCAGTATATTTATTATTTCTCTTATACCTACTTGAATTCTCCAAGTCATACTAATTCATCTTCTATCTTTCTAGGAACATGCTGAGTATAATATAAATAGTCTTTTTGCCTGGGATTTGTTTTTCAGGTGTCACAGTACTTTTGTTCTCTGATATGTATGTACTGATATTCTTACTTTTGATCTTGATTTCATCCCTTTTGGGACTTGTATATTTTTAATGATAAATCTTCTTGAAAGTTTGTCAAACGTGCAGATTTTTGCAAAGAACCAATTACTACCTTGTTTACTGTCTATGTTTAATATCCCATCCCAGTAATTTGTATTCTCATTCCTATAGCTTCCTTCTTTACATCTTTGTTTTAGTTTACTCTCTTTTCAGGTGCTCAAGCTACTGATGATGTCACTGTCTTTAGCTTGTTTTGTTTTATTTTATTTTTTATGCTGGAAAATCTTAGTTCAGGTTCCATTCTGTTTTATTTATTTTTTTAAAACCCATTGTTACTCATTTTACACACCACATCCATTTCCTATTCCCTCCCTTCTTTCTGTTCCCTCCACCTTCTCACTCTCACACCCCCATTCACTCCTCAGAGAGGGTAAGTCTTCCCATGGGGAGTCAACAAAGTCCTGCACATTGCTCTGAGTCAGGACCAAGGCCCTCCCCACTATATCTAGGCTGAGAAAGGTATTCCTCCAAAGAGAATGGGTCCCAAAAAGGCAGAACAAGTAGTAGGGCTAAATCCTGGTCTTACTGCCAATGGCCCCATAGTCTGGTCCCACAACTGTCACCCACATTCAGAGGGGCTAGTTTGGTCCTATGCTGGTTTTCTTGCTGTCAGGCTGGAGTTGGAAGGCTTCTATTAGCTTGGGTAAACTTTTTCAGTGGGTATCCCCATCATGGTCTTGACCTCTTTGCTCATGTGTTTACTCCTCATTCTCTTTGACTGGACTTTGGGAACTCAGCCCACTGTTCCACTGTGGTCCTTTTCATCTGTTTCCATCAGTTGCTAGGTGTAGGTTCTATGATGACATTTAAAATAATCGATCTGACTACAGGGCAAGGCCAGTTCAGGCACCCTCTCTACTATTAGGGAGAGGTTAGGGTCTTAACTGGGGTCATCCTTGTGGATTCCTAAGAATTTCTCTGGTCAAAGTTTTCTTGCTAGCCCCATAATGGCTCCCTCACTCACCATACCTCTTTCCTTGTTCTCTGTCTCTGTCCTTCCCCCATCACAACCATCCTGTTCCCACTAATTATCCTTCCTCCTTCCCTTCTCTGCTTTTCTTAACATTCCACATTCCCTTCTCCTCCCACTCCACAATATCCAACTTTATATGGAAAAACAAAAAATCCAGGACAGCCAAAACAATTCTGTACAATAAAGGAACTTCTGCAGGCATCACCATCACTGACATCAAACTCTATTACAGAGCTACAGTAATGAAAACAGTATAAAAACAGACAGGTTGACTAATGGAATCAACATGAAGACCCGGATATTAATCCACACAACTATGAACACCTGATTTTTGACAAAGAAGCAAAAATTATACAATGGAAAAAAGAAAGCATCTTCAACAATTGGTGCTGGCATAACTGGATGTCAGCATGCAGAAGAATGGTATTAAAGACCTCAATATAAATTGAACACACTGAATCTGATAGAAGAGAAAGTGGGAAGTATCCTTTAATGCATGGGAACAGGAGATCACTTCCTAAATATAACACCAGTAGCACAAACACTGAGAGAAAAAAAATAAATAAATGGGACCTCCTGAAACTGAGAAGCTTCTGTAAAGTAAAGGGCACAGTCAAGAAAACAAAAAGGTAGCCTACTGGATGGGAAAAGATCTTCACCAACCCCACATCAGAGATAGAACACTCTCTATTGCTGGTGGGAATGCAAACTTATATGACTACTCTGGAAATCAGTATGGTGGTTTCTCAGAAAATTAGGACTTCACCTAATGCAAGACCCAGCAATACCATTCTTGGGTATATACCCAAAGGATGCTCAACCATACAACAAGGAGATCTCTTCAACTATGTTTATATCAGCATTATTTGTAATAGTCAGAACCTGGAAACAACCTAGATGCCTCTCAGCTGAAGAGTGGGTAAAGAAAATGTGGTACATTTATACAATGGAGTACTACTCAGCAGTAAAAAACAATGGTATCTTGAAATTTCCATGCAAATGGATGGAACTAGAAAAACAATCCTGAGTGAGGTAACCTAGACCCAGAAAAAGGAACATTGTATGTACCCACTCAAAGATGAATACTAGTTATAAAGCAAAGGGTAAGGAGCCTATAGTCCATGACCTCAGAAAAATTAAATAACAAGGAGAGCCATAAGAGAAACATACATAGACCCCCTAGGAAGGGAAAATAGATGCTTATTTTATTTTATTACAGAGGATTAATGCAGAAGTACTTCTGTCTAAGCATGTTTCACCTTCTCTTCATTTTGGAAAGTCATCTCAAAGTGTTTTCTGTTTTATCTTTTGTTTTCTACTGGATTTATTTGGGAGAGTCTTTTTAATTTGTTTCTTTTAGTTTACTTAATAATTTATCATTTAATTCCACCACAAGTAGAAAACACTTTTTTATTATCTAAACCTTTTTCAGTTTACTGGAGCTGCTGAAATGACCTGTCATATAGATTTTCTTGGAAAATGTCTTTTCTATGTGTACTTAAAAAACAGCTGTGCTCGGCTCCAGAGTTCTATGTGTGTTTATTAGGTTTTGGTGATTTGCACTATTGAGTTTTCTATTTTTATTGCTCTTCAGATATTCTACCTATTACTTAAAGAAGAGTTTTGAGATTAATAACTATTATTTCTGGATTGTCTATTATTAGCTCCATATCTAGGTAGATCCTTTATGTTTGGGGCTCTGTATTTAAGGTTTATATGTTTCAAATTGTTATGACTTTTACCCATGCCTAGTTATGATTTCCAACCATGCTTATACTTTTTTTCTTAAAAATCTCTCTCTTTATTCTGGTCCATGCTGCAGTGATAGCACTTAGAAGTCTGAGGTAGGAGGATCAGCAGTTCCTGGCAAGTCTGGACTATACAGAAAGACCTTTTCTCAAAACAAAAAGTATATATCTCAACATCTCCAAAAATATTTTCTCTCAAATTCTCTATTACCCATGTGAATAACTACTCCATCTTTCCTGAGCTTGCTGATTGAATGAAGCAATTTTTCCTGTACTTATATTTCTATCTTATTTTCAGCATCTAATGTGCAGTGAATCACCCTAGTGTTCAAGGCATCCCACAACATGCAAAGTATCACTGCAATATACAGTGCATCACCAAACATGCCAAACATCATCACAATGTGCAGCGAATCACCTCAGTGTGTAAAGCATCCTGCAACATGCAGAGCATCACTGAAATATACAACACATCACCAAACACGGTGGGTATCATCACAATTTTCAGTGAATCACCCCAGTGTGCAATGCATGACCAAAAATTAAGTGTCCTTCTGCACTGTATAGAACATCATTACAATGTTCAGGTCACCACTACAGTGTGCAGAGCATCATCACGAAGTATGGTACATGGCCCTTGCTTTCTCTCCCTCTCCCCTCTCTCAAGCAAATGCACATAGGTGCAATCCATCACCACAATGCGCAGTGCATCCCCACAACATGCCGTGCGTCACCACAGTGTACAGTGAATCACCTTCACCACAGCATAGAGAACATCACTGCAAGTGCAGAGTATCACCACTATATATAGTGTAGTGCAGATCTGGATCATGTTTTTAATTCACTCTGTCAGTGTATACCTTTTGAGTAAACTTTTGTTTTTTAACTTACAGAATATTCTCTGACACTGAATATCTACATGATAACACACAGAGAACTGGAGGCTTTGATTTTCCCTGCAGTCATCATCTGGCCTTGTTAACAGTGTCTATTTTCCATCTCAGTCTCTTTGAGTTTCACCTGCAGAATTTAAAAGCATGACAGATGTCATATCCAAATCACAGTTCCCCTTTTTTAGAGATTATCAAGACAGGCTTGCATTACAAAGAACTCCTCCTTGAAATGCACCATTTTTTCTAAGAGTTGGCATATTTTAAAGCACCTAATCAGCAAAGTACCTGTCTTCACTCAGAAGTTGACAATTAAGGATGGCATGAAAGATAATGTATACTCTCCCCATGGAGGAACTATTAATATCCATGGGGCCCACAGCAAGGCACAAGGTGGCCTCTATTTTTTGGTGATGTAATAGTTGGTTATCTTTGAACCTTTTGTCACTAAACAGTTGACTCTGTGATGACCCCCCCCAGAAAATCAAATGTCTCAGTTTTCATGTTCAGTTAGTTCTCTCCCTCACTTCCTCCCTCCCTTCTTCCCTCACTCCATCCCTTTCTCATCTTTTTTTTCCCTTTTCTCTCCCCTCTCTCAAAAAAATGCACATATGGGTCTAGTGTATCTACTAGAGTGTTTTCAAAAGAAAACCCTTAGAACCTCCTAGAAAGGAGTGATCACACATGTATATGCTCTTATTAGCTCCTTTTTTTTATATCGAGCCTCGGTGACCTGCTAGCTGTAATTTAAACACAATTTATGATTCAAGTCAAAATCTTGATTACATTTAGTTTGCTAGTGACAGGAGCAATTCATTTTGTCCAGGAAAAAAATGACGCATAACTTGTCAAGCATCAGATCTCTAGGACTTCAAAGTTTTCCAAAGCCATCTCTCTATGTTTTAGAGAGTCCCACCCTTTCCTTCTGACATTTTCCAGAGAGCAGCATGGAAGAGAAGCTCACATGCTCGGAGGTCAGGGGTAGTATGTTCTGATCTATCATCCAGGAAGAGCACAGCAGGACAGCTTCATCAAAGGACATTCTTCATGAGAAAAGTTGAAGAAATCAGGGGGTATTTAGTTTGTGACAAGACAGGCGTTTGACATGCTGCTATTATTGTCATGTTGCCACAAACAAGGCTAAAAGACCTGCACAGGAGCTGGGTAAAAGAAGGCGGTGCAGTGCTGCAGCTGTGAGATATACACAATGGCTGATCAACTACTAGTTTCAGAATATTTATTTCCCATGAACTCATGCAGTCCACACAAAATTTGTCAGCATCCCACATTACTAACTTGAAAGCTAATCTTCATGTTGGGGCTTTTAAATTTCATAGGAAATCTGAAATTATGAATTTTTAAACAATTCATAGATCCACGATAGCTAAGGGCACATGTTTCCCTCTAAATATGGTGAAGTTGCCACATCGTCAAGATAAATGGATAGTAAATTTTGACGGGAAACATCTGGGGAAAAGTACTGCCACTAAAATGACAGACCTCCCCCTTTCCTCTGTCTACACGATACAGCAATAGGCAGCACTTGGTAGATTTTACTTGATAAACTCCAGGCTCTGCTGACAGTTGCCTGTCCTTAAGATCGATTTCAATCCAATTCATTCATTGCAGGAGGCCTGATTGTGGCTGAGAGAAAATTCCCAATATAGTTGTACATGGAGATTAACCATGGAGTCTTATGCCCAGGTGAAGACACCTCGGGTCTATTTCTGAAACACAACCAAGACATTGGGTGTGCCTGCCATGCTGATCCACATGTGTTCAATGTCTCCAAAGTATCTTGTAGTAAGGAGGGCCACTTTTTGGTTCCCAGCTGCCCAGCTAGCTTAGACCCGAAATAACCACACAGAAACCATATTAATTAAAACACTGCTTGGCCCATTAGCTCTAGCTTCTTATTGGCTAACTCTTATATCAGAATTTAACCCATTTCTATTAATCTGTATATCACCACGAGGTCATGGCCTACCAACAAAGTTTCAACATGTCTATCTACAGCAGCAGATCCATGGAATCTCTCTCTCTGCCTTCCTTCTCCCAGCATTCAGTCCAGTTTTCTCTGCCTAGCTCTGTTCTTCCCTGCCATAGGCTCAAAGCAGTTCTTTATTCATTAACCAATAAGAGTAACACACAGACAGAAGGACCTCCCACACCAGTATGTGAGCTCCAGGTATCCTAGTTTGCTTTCTGTTGCTATGATAAAGCACTGTAACCAAAAGCAACTTGGGGATAAAACAGTTTATGTTGCTTATATGTCCCAATTACAGTCCATCATGAAGGGAACTCAAGGAAAGTACCTGGAGGCAGAAGCTGAGACAGAGGCTTGGAGAAATGCTGCTTACTGGTTTTGAGTTGCCTCTAGTAGGCAATGGCTTGAAGAATGTTCGTCAGTTGGCCTCACTGAGCTGGCCCTAAAGCTATCAAAGTCCTGCAAAGAGAAGGTTCAATAGTCAGTAGAAGGTAGGGTCTGAGTAACTAACTCCTGTCTCTGCATATTTTATGACTGTATCTTCCAGCAATATATCCTTACAGGGATTCAAATAGTAATGAATTTACATAGAGGAATAGAAAGCTAAATATGTCTTATTTTCTCTTGCTTTTATTGGGTCCCAAGGAAACATACTAGTTTTAGTTTGATTTTTATTGCTGTGGTAGAACACTGACCAAAAACAACTACTCAGGGAAGAATGGGTTTCATTTGACTTACACTCTCTGGTCATGCTCAATTGTTGAGGGAAACCAGGGAAGGAATGAAACAGAGGCCACAAATAAATGATGCTAATTGGCTTGATTTCATGCTTATTCATTCTTTCTGTCCACCATGACCCCACTCCTGACCAATAAGTGCTCTGTGCCCTTCTGTTTCCATGTGAAAGAAGGCCTTTCTTTTCGGTCTGATGGGCCTGCTCATAGGTGGGTCTCCTGCTAGCTTCTTCATTTATCCAGCTTAACCCTCAACCTACCATCACCTTTCTGAGAAACATCTGTAGCTATGCTTGTGTTCCAGGCACACAAGGGCACAGTCTCTGAGCCCCAAATGAATATGCTAAAAAGAAATAAAACAACTTGTGGTTTTCACTCTGCTCCAAGGGTCTAGGGAAGTGATGGGGATGAATGCAATCGAGGCCAATTATAGGAGACACAAAGATAACACGATCTAAATTTGGTAAGTGCCATTGTTACACCTTTCTGAAAGATGCTCCAGTTAAGGTGTTTCTCTTTTCTTCCTGTGTCTCTACATTTTTAAATTCAATAAATAAAACTCTCCTGTCTGAGTGGCTCTCTGTAATGGCTAATCCAGGGTCACATTTCAGACAGCTAGACACACTGAGTGTAGATGTCTGTGCTGCTTCTGATCCTCAAATTTGGTTCTAGGCTTTCAACAAGATAGATCATGTGATAATTGTCTTTCTGGGTATCACATGTACTCACTCATACATGGTTTTTAAACATAAAGAAAAAAAACAGCCCACAAATCACAATCCCAGAGAACATAGACAACAATGAGGACCCTAAGAGAGACATACATAGATCTAACATGTAGTAGAAAAAGACAAGATCTCCTGAGTAAATTGGGAGCATGGAGACCTTGGGAGAGGGTTGAAGGGAAGGGGAGTGGGGGGGGGAGGAGCAGAGAAAAATGTAGAGTTGAACAAAAATCAATAAAAAATAAAAATAAAAAAGATCATGTGTCTCAGTTGGAGTTTCTATTGCTGTGAAGAGACACAATGACCCCAGAAACTCTTATGAAGGAAAACATTGCATTGAGATGGAGGCTTAAGGTTTCAGAGGTTCAGTTCATTATCATCATGGTGAGACATGGCGGTGTGCAGGCAGACATGGTGCTGGAGAGGTAGCTGAGAGTCCTACATCATTTCAGCAACAGGAAGTGAAGTGAATGTCACACTGATTGAAGTTTGAACAAAACAGACCTCATTTTCTTTCAAACCTCCACACAGAAGTGATGTGGCTTTTGAGAGCATTTTGCAGCTTTCCTTGCCAGAGGTCTGTCTGTCTTGCTATTAATGAACATGCTAAGAGAATTTTCTCATTCTTCCAGGGATTGTATACTAGAAGAAAATTAACTTTATGGGGACGGCAGATGCTTCTTTTAAAAGAAATCCCAGGACACCACTTCCTTGGGTATGCAAATGTGCTCTAGTCCTAGGGTCTGACTTGAAGGCCTGGGCCTCCCACCACAAGCCTTCAGGCTCCAAACACTGAGACTTGACTCTTCGTACTAATATTACACATACACCTTTGTCTACTGAATGTAACCTCACAAGGCACCTCTGAACCACGATCTATGCTCCTTCTGAAACCTCATCCTAGTCCATTCCCATACCATCGTGCTTCAATCCACTTATCTCAGGGTTCCCAGCTCCAAGTTAGGGCTATCTACCCATCCAGGGGCAATGGCCTACTTAGGAAGAACTTTGAGTCCTCAGAAGTTCTGAGACAATCCATTCTTCTCCCTAAAGTCGTGTTTTCAGTTTTTCTCTAGTATCACCTCTGCTTTTTATCTCTAATATGATAAGAAATAGCAAGGGAAAGATGCTCTCTGAAGTACTCTTGGACCAGCTGCACCTCATTCTTCCATCTCTGTTTCCTTTCATAGTTATAGTGAGCTAAATCAATGAAAGTGAATTTTTTAACTACATTATTATTCGTAGGCTGAGACCTTCATACATGTAACCATGTTACGACCCTTGATATGACTTATCCAATTGCATTTACCACTTTGGCTTTGTACCTGCTCTGGAGCACAGATCCCTTATATTTGCCCTGAATTTCATTGTATCACCAATATTCACAGCCTTCACTCAGACATGCCACACTTTCAAGGATTCTAAAATAAACACAGATAAGACTGGAACCAGATGCTCTGATGACGGACAACAGTTCACAATACTAGACACATTTCAGAAAGCCTAGCAGGAGAAACCTGTGAGTTCCCACGGGGTCTCCCTGGAAGTTACTGTGGATTATTCAGCACCAGAGAATACTGTTGGGCTGAGGAGGCAGCTCTAACAATAAAGTACTTGCCATCTATGCAAACATGAAGGCCTGACTTCAGAGCCCCTAAATCCATAGATAAAGTCTAGTGCCGCAGTGTGCCTGTAATCGTAGCACTAGAAAGGGAGACTCAGGCGTGTCCTTGGTGCTTGCTGGCCAGTCACTAAGCTGAGAAATCAGTAAGCTACAGGTTCATTGAGAAACCTTGTCTAATAAATAAACAAATAAATAAAAGTATGGAGTGAGAAAAGGAGACACCCAATGTCAACCTTTTGCCCCTCAAACACAGATAGACATGTGTATCACACACACACACACAATTTTTTCAAAAAGCATACCAAAGAATGATCAGATCCAATTCATTCCTTTAACATCAGTTATTTGACTTCATTAGAAAAAAAGAAAAGAAAAAGAATTGCAAGGAGCCTATTTCTTAGGTAGTTCCACCCCTTCAGAAACAAGGACAGGGAAGGCAGGGATCAGCTGTCACAGGCAAGCATTTTAACAAGCCCCAGAGACATATGGAAAAAAACAGTCCTGCAGTTTGGGTAGTTAATATTCAGACCCCGTCTTTACTTTCTCTGACTAACGGGCTCATTGCTGCTGTCCCTACTCGGACACCCCAGCTATTAGTTAATGGTGGACTGTAAAACACTCTGCAAATATACAGTGCTAAATAAGATGAAGAAAAATCAATATTTGTTCCTTGTGTGTTTTTTTTAGCTCTGCATGATGTGATTTTAATTTTTAAAAGCGGTGTCTTTGATAAGGGACTATGCAGACTGCATGCTTTCTGATTTTAGACATCAAAATAAGAAATCTTAAAACAAGTAACTTCTGAATTTCACATTATTTAAGCAAAAGTCTTTCTTTTCCTTTGATGTGGCTATGATTAATAAGGCAGATTGGAAACCTGCAGGTCCACCAGATAACAGCAGCACAGACTGTAGAGACAGGCATAGTGTTTGCACCGTTAAAATGAGTTTCAGGGCAGCTTTGACTGTAGCACCTTTCTCTTCTTTGCATGTAGGCCGTTAAGTTAGGTTGACTCAACAGCTGAGACGATGTACGAAATGAACATGGGGAAAACTGAGGGTATGACTTGCTCTACTGAGAAACCTAAGACTGTCCACAGACTGCAGAACCAGAGAGCAGGAAAGAAATGGAGTGGGGGAGTCTGGCAACATCCTAAGTATCATTGCATCAAGGGCCCCAAGATCGCTGAATTATCCTATTGCATGTCCTGTTCTCTGTGTCAGCGCTCAAAGCTGCTGCCTAGACCTGACCTTGTTCTGACTGTTATTCATCCTCCTGCTTGCCATGACCACCTCTTCTTGTCATCTGTACAGACTCATTCTGGAGAGGTCTTGACATCTTCTAATAAAAATAAATCTCAGGCAAGACTGTTAGGTAGACAGAGAAGGTATTTCACAAGGTTGGGAAAGCCCGTGGGCAGTCGTGTGCTGGCAGGGTTAGTTCAAACAGCACACCTCAGCCTCCAGGCTTTCAGAAAATTGTTCTTCTGTGTCCAAGGGAACCCAGCTCAGGTCTGTTTGAGAGTCCAATGCCATGAACCAATGCAAGAATATGTCCTTGGCAATCTTTTTTTAAATATGATAATCATATTTAAAATTGAGCTATATGTTCAAACTTAAGAACCAAATTCTCTCAAAAAATAAAATAAAATTTGAAATAAAAAAATCATAATTCCTATCTGTATACTTTAGGTTATCAAATTTGTTAAATATTTGAAGACTTAAGTACCTTTATGTTTAATCACAACTATTCCAAGAATTTCAATATGTAACATCACTATAGTATATAGTGCAGCAGCTAGGCAGGTTCTTGTATCGCACATGTAAGAACCCAAGTTTCAGTACTAGAAATAAATACAAAGAAAAAAAATTGTATAGACCAATAAGAATAAACATTACAGTGATTGAAATACTACACTCAAGAAAATATTCAACAAGAATGAAGCATATCTATTTTCTGTCAGATTTTTAAAGGCTTTTTTTGGTTTCCTTTGGGGGGGGCGTTGGCAATCTTACTTGGATTCATTACATTTAAAAATCAGACCATCTTTCAGAAGTATCCAAGAGAGAAAAAGGCAAGCAGAGAGGGGAGGTCAAGGAGATTGGAAAGTTAAATGCAGAACGTGACAGGCCAGAGTAGAGAGTAGCAATAGCCCTTCACTTTCAAACAACATCTTGTCTCGGCAAGAACCCATCCCAATAGACACTTGTTTGTGTTTCTGCTTCTCAGGTGCTATGGCAGGTATCACTAAAACTGTCCTCAGGGAACTCAGTCTAGTATTGAAACACAGAGTAGGCTTCCAGCAGTACGCCTATCCTAATACAACCTGTCTCCAGGAGCTCCAAGTGCTCCGATAGATAGGTCTTGAAGCACCAGTAGTCAGAACAAGCAGGGCATCTAATAGCAACACGAACATGGGCTGAAAGACTTTCCCTCCTTTCAATGCATGAAACAGCATCTATTTCTCAGAATTTCTTTGCCCCTGGCTTAGTTCCACCTGCCTTGGACTTCTGAGATAAAGTGAGAGTCTTTCTCCCATTGTGGCCACACATATCCTGGGTCAATCCGTGGCTGACAGGCATCCCTTCTCACAGTTTCTGTCTCCATGGCTGTTTTAGTCCCATGTTTTGTTCTCTTCATTGTGACACAAAGTTCCTGGGTGAACAAGTTAAAAGAGAGGAGAAAGATTTTAGCTTGTGCTTACCCAGGTTCACTCCATGGTTGTGAGGTATTAGGAAGTAGATGGAACCCTGGCAGGTAAGCATACTAGGAAAAGAGAATCTAGGTAGATTATTATGGCTGAATTACTTTCTTCTCTTCTTCTGAGACAAAGGCTTGGTTGGATTTTCCTGCCAGAACAAACCATTCAGTGAAATTTTCAAACCTCTCACCAAGAAGGGCAATCTGAGATGATGATTCCTAGCCCTTCCCAAACTGCCACCAACCGAGGACCAAGTATTCAAACATATGGGCCTATGGGAGGTATTCTCATTCACACCTCCACACACAGCTGGAGACTCAAAGCAGGTGCTAGATGGGTATTTTTAACCCTACTTAACTCTGCTTATTTGGAATTAGGAGAACCATTAAGTAGCACTGTGTACTGGGGAATGAAACGAAGTCTGATGGGAGTTAAGTGTTAGCTTTTCTACGCAACTAAACGCTGTAAACCTCGCTTTGAGTAACAAGAGAGAATCTCAATTAAGGAATTGCCTCCATCAGATTAGCCTATAATTCCTGGATCCTTGTGAAGAAATGTAATCAAAGACCAGCAAAGCTCAAAGACTTGGTGGTCTTATTATTCTGCCACAGCCACATGGAAAAGCAATAGATATTATGACCAGAAGTTGCTCATGGCTATGGGGCAAGAACGTATGACTACTTGTTCACATCTGAGTGTATCAGAAAAAGAGATTAAACAAAAAGAAAAAACAGATAATAAAACCCCTCTTCCCTGCAACTCTAACCTAGTAACCTGCAATGTACAGCTGAACTCCTTTTCAATCTCTCAAAACCGTGCAATTATATGATGATCAAATGTAGAAATACATTTGCTCCTGGGAAGCGTTTCTCATTCCAATCACTAGGCAAAAAAAGAGGTGAAACTCAAAGACTGTTTTATGATGAACTTTCTCCCAGAGATTTAAACCAGAACGCTCACACATATGTTCCTAATGCCTTTCCGCCTGTCAGTTCTCCAGGGCTTTCCACAACTTGATTAGGTCAGGAGCACCTGCCTAAACTACACAGTGTCTGCTCAGTGCTCTGTCACCCATGTCCGTGTTCAGCAGCCTCGCCGCTTCCTCTTCATGACACTGACCTGATTCTGCTGGAGACAAAAAAAAATCCATTTACTACCTGTAAATTTAATTTTCAAATATGGAACAATTTTAATCCCTGTAAGAACTGAGCCTTCAAGCTTTGGGGTTTAAGATATATTTGTGTGAGATAATTCTTTCCACTTTTAGAAAAACACATAGCTCTTGGAGAAATATGAAATCCCAACAAGGGTACATGAAAGCTGCTAGCTTAGAGACAGCATATATATCCAGGCTTGCCTCCATTTCTCTTAGATGTTTCCTAACCACTAATTTATCAAGTTTTTTCTTCCACTCTCAGCTCCTGAAGAGCCAGTGGACTGTAAAAATATGATTTTACTTCATGACTTCATGTGAGACATCTGGTCTGATCATTAATTTTATGTCCGCTTGATTGATTGAGTCATAAAGGCTTGGACAGATATTATTCTAGGTATTTCTGTAAGAGCATTTTGGGATGATTTCAGCATTTTAAAACTAAGTAGACTAGAGTAACATCCCCAATGCGAGTAGTTCTTATTCAACCTATTTAGGGCCTACATGGAACAAAAAGTCAGAGGAAGTGGGGATTACTCACCCACCTTTATATACATCCAATTGGCATGTCTTTTTTTTTTTCCTGGAAAACTCTAGCTAGTGCTCCTGGATAGGAATCACAGGCAATAGGGAGAATGTGGAATCAGATGTGTGGCCTGTGTGTCACTCCCGTGGGGAAATCACACTGAAAGTTCAGATAGGTGAACATTAGCTTGACGGAAGTAAAAATGCTGGGCCTTTTGAGGAAAGGTGGGTAAGAGGCAAGAAGACACTAAAAGCATCCAGAAGTGGAATCGGCTCGTGATTATCTTGTGATCCTCTTGAGAAAAGAGAGAGAGAGACAGAGACAGAGGGAGAGACAGAGACAGAGGGAGAGACAGAGGGAGAGACAGAGGGAGAGACAGAGACAGAGAAACAAGAGAGTGGTACTGCCAGTAGCCAACAGAACTACCAGCATTCCCCTTGGCTGTACGCTCAGCGGGTTCCCTGAGATGCTGATGGCAAAAACAACCTTGTCTCCACCCATCCATGTACCCGTGCCATTTATTCTTCTCATTGAAATATAGAGCCCATACTCCAGTGTTGTGGCCAATGGAATATGGCAGAAACAACGCTATGTTATTGGGACACCTCTGCACCACGATGAGAATAATAACGGCTAAATGATTGTTAATAAGGACGTGAGTCATGTTACTTCCCAGATGCCACAGGTGAGGCCCTGCAGAGATGAGGGAAGCACTGTCAAGTTCAGGGAACTACCCTGGAACAGAAGAACGTCACAGACCGCTGGGGTGTGCTTTTAGCCGATGTACTCCGACATGACCTGCTACGTTACTGTGTTAATAAAGAGAACTGTTGTATGAACTGGTTCGAATGGTTTTCTTGGATTTGTTAGTCCTTGATTACATTTCCTGATTAAGATTCCTGTCATTCCTATGTCTTTCTTCATAAGAGTTGCTTAGCTAAGGGAGAGTTAAGGGGCTCTCTGATTCCACTGCTCAGAGCAGTCGTCCACCTGCTGTTAATATGTCCCCGAATTTCTTTAAATTGAGTGTCATTCTCCGGAGAGAAAATGACAAAATGACAGTTCCTCTGTGAAGCTGCTCATCTCTGGCCACCCACTGTGGTAACATTTTTACCTTTCCAGCAAGCTATATGCCTGACACATTGTTCCTTTCTGAATAACACACAGCTTTGTTCTGTTTCTATTCCCATGGACAGGGCAAAGTGACCAAGCAAGACAGATTTCTCAAACAACTACGGTTAGTCATTGAGAAAAGTTGAATGGTCTGGCAGAGAAATCAGGTTTCTTGTTTTCAGGCAATTCTTCTCTGTGTAGCTGTAGAGTTGTGACTCAACTCCACTCAATCCTCCTGGACAGGAGTGCCTCTTTTCTAGACCCTTTCTGGAAGCCTGTGTGCCCAGGGAGAACAGATAGTGCCCTGGTTAAGATTTGACATTTAACTTCTGTCAGACTCATGTGCCCATCATATACTGTGGATGAGGATTAGTCATGTTGGTGTGAGTTATAGGAAGAAAATGAAAAGCAGGAACAGGAAATTAACTGAATGGGAATAGATGTAGCAATATTAAACATAGAGTAAAAAAGCACATAATCAATGTTAAAATAAATCCTCTCTCCGAGCAAAGAAAAATAGGCTGAATGAAAGAAGAAAATGTTTCAGGGCCCTGTTCCTCTCTCTGAGTCCAAAGAGATCTGGAATGACTATTCTCAGAGACCAAAATGAATCAAGACTTTCCTAAGAGGTAAGTCTATATGCTAAATTCAGCTCTGGTTGAGAATGCTAAGGCTCTTGGAGGAACCTTTTTCTTAGGGAGAGGGGTAGGCATCTTGAGGACTCTTCTGAGGGGTGGGGAAAGAAATACCTATTAAGTAGTGGTTTCAGTTAAGAACTCTGATAGGTCAAGTTACAGACAAAAAGATGCGAGTTTAGGGAGTCACTGCTAGTTTAAAGATTATAGTGCAACTGTTCATGAGAGGACCAAGTAGACACCATAACAGGCTGCTCAGTTTTCTATCAGAGATCAGGTCTCCGTTTCGTTTTCCTGAGACTGAATAAACAGCTTCCGAAGAAGAGTCCAGGCCCTTGCCCAAACTCCTGCCTTGACCATTCCATAGCCAGAGCAGGCTGTAGGAGAGACCCAACAGAATGTAGGTCTCTGACTCAGCAGGATATGGCAGGATGTGCTGTACCCCGAACCTTGTACAATGCCCCTGTCCTTGTCCTTGTTGTTAAAAAGAAACACAGAGATATCCATTATACTGTAGGTAACTAATAAGAAACTAAGCTAGCAGGCTCTGAGCATGCTTTCTTGATAAAGGTAGAATGAAGTAACCACAGCAACGGCCCAAACGATAACAATCTCCCTGCAGCTGCAACTAACCAATTAACAAAAACCAGGTGTGCCCAGCTCAGAGGTATACCAATACTGAGTCTTTTCCTATGCAGTCTGTAGACCCCTAGACCCCCCTTGCTTTACCCCCAATATATACCCTTCCGCACTGCTACTCGAGGTCTCTCCTACTCCACTACTGCATCAGATGGACGAGGGATCCAGGTTCAAACTCACAATTAAAAGACTCTTTGCTTTTGCATGGGATCTGGTCTCTTGGTGTTTTTGTTGTTTGTTTCCTTTGGTATGGTTTGGCTTTGGTTTTTTTTTTTTTTTTTTTGGGTGTGTGTGTGTGTGTTGAGACAGTGTTTCTCTGTGTAACAGCACTAACTGTCCTGGAACTAGCTTTTGTAGACCAGGCTGGCCTTGAACTCACAAAGATCTGCCCGCCTCAGTGTCTCTGGAATTAAAGGCGTGAGCCACCACTGCCAGGCAGAATCTGGTCTCTTGGTGGTCTTTGGGGGTCTGGGCTCTAGGCACAACAATTCATACCAGACAGTTTCCATTCTCAGCATGGGGGCTTTTTTGGTTACCTTTGTCACTGCTGTGACCAAATAGATGACAAGAAGCCACTTAAGACTTAGAAAATGTTTGGGTTTACGAATCACGGGCTATGTCCGTCATTGTGGGGAAGGCCTTGCAGAGGAATCAGCTCCTGTTTGTGGCAGCAGGAGGTAACGTACTTATATTTGCGTGCATCAGTACTTAGAGTAAGAGGCATGCCAGCATTTATTTGTCTTCCTTATTTTTTATTTTTACTCAGTACAGGATTCCATCCAGTCCGTGGGTTGATATTGTTCATGTGCAGGGCAGACCTTACTCCCTCAACTAATCATTTATGATCCTAACTCATATGTTTGCTTTAATCACTCCTTGGTAGTGTTTCCTTATTATTCTCACATGTAACACAAGGAACCAAAAGTCATTGGCTTGAACGTTTTTACTACTCCCCAAGTTAAGCTCACCAAGAAACAAAAAAGACTTCACTACTCTCAAAGAACCATCACTGCTGTAACCCTCAAACCAGTCTCCCATGGTCCCATGTTTTCCATGTAGGCTCATATCCAAACAAGATGGAAGCCAAGTTTTCAAACACATGGACTTGTGAAGTCATTGTACAGTCAAATCACAACAATTTTATTGAAATATGGACCCGAGGAAATATAGAGTAGGTTTATCAACTCTAAGTTCTCATTTTCAAAAGAAGAAAGTCTAAACTATTTTATGGGGGGATGGGTTGGAAAATCCTGCCATTCCTGGTGTACTTCTTTGTCTTCAGGTTCATTTATGGGATGTTTTTATGAATGTAGGACAGATCCTTCCACTATCTCCTTTAGAAGCCTGGCCTCCTATGGAGTATATTAAACACACCAATTTCAATTCTGCAAGGACAAAGGTGTTAGTCAGGAAAGGAGTGGGAGCCACTAAGGTCTGATTTATTTTCTTTAAAATTCAGAGTACCTTCTGAAATAGATGAGTCACTGCAAATTGGAGGAGGGAAGAAAGGAGAAAGAAGAAAATGACAACTCCTTTTACATTGTATCACCAAACCGATAAAACAGAAAGCTAAAATATTGCCAGCTGGTTATTTAGGTGGATACTTTATTTCTTATATAATTTCTAGTTACAAGATAAACATCATAAGCTCATATTTTCTGTTGTTACATAACAACTGACAATAGACTATGTTTCTCTTTCCCTATACCTTACCATGACATTATTCATGCCCCCACTCACAGCAGTAATTTTGATGGATTATTTCATTTCTGCTTACCAAAATAATTACAAGACACATTTGAAAACAAAAATACATACTATGGAGAGAAAGAGCAAGCATTAAAGCTCTAGATGAATCAGCGGTGATACTGTGGCTGTCAGACCAGGAATATAAAGCATCTGTGACTAATATGCTATACTCTACTGAAAACAGTGCAGTGTACTGAAGCACAGATGATAAGCAAAGGTAGAAAGTAATGCTTGAGGTAAAAAAATATTAAAACAAAATAAAGACTACATTTTATTTCCTCATTAGTAGACTGTGCACAGATAGCTCAATAGAAGCCTCCAAATTTTAAAATTAAAAGAAAAAAACAACAAACTAATAAAATGGTGTAATATATTTCAAATGGAACCCAAGAAGCCAAAAGAGACTAAGGAATGGAAAATATTTGGATTAATAGTGACTGACAATTTCCCCAAATTAATAAATATACTACATCAAAACACAGATCCACGAAGTTCAAAGAACACCAAGTAGAATAAATGATACAAAATCTGAAGGGAAAGAAGGGATAACTTAGGATTCCTTTGTTGCTGTGAGCTCTCAGCTTCCCTGGTGTTATTGAAAAGTGGCTTTGGATTAGCTGCAAATTAGAAAGCCTAGGAAAATAACTAAATAATAACAAAAAGTGAATATGACTGACTTGCTATGAAAGGATAGAAAGTTGGAAAGCATGAAAAGCAAAGAAAACATGTAGAAATCAAAACTAGAAAAGTAACACTAAAAAACCAGCAAGTGCCAATAGGTACTTTTTAAAACTAATCTTGTTAGTTATACCAGCAATCATTTGGAAGATCCAAAGGCACTAGTTAAAAGACACGGCTTCTCCGAGTGAATAAGCAAACATGTCACCCTCAGAAACCCACTCTAAATGTAAACACATGGCACTACATGTCCACCTGTAACCAAAAAATAGATACCCTTCTAATGCATCAGGAGCAAGAGAGAGTAGCAATGCTTATCTCATAGCAGAATTCAGAGTAAAAGCTGATATGGATTAAAAGGGACATTATAAAATGTTTAAAATTCAAATTATCTATGAATTAGCAATATTTCACACTCTTCTACCTCATACCATAATTACAAAACACATGGTATAAAGGCCCACACAGTTCCTAGGAGAAATAGTTGAATGCACCTTCCCATTCCAGTCCATCAGAAGAAAAGAGATCCAGGAAGGAGATACCCACTAAGGACACAGGTTTGCCTCAGTAAAATCAACTGACCATAACTGATGACACCATCCAATCACAAAATACACATTCTTCTAAAAAACAAACAAGAAAAATTACAAAATAAATCATTTAATAAACAAAAACAAAACAAGAAAACAAAAATCCTCACATTCTCTCAAAAGTTTTTGATGAAAGAAATCATAAAATGTCGCTCTCACAACAAAACTGAATCAAAACAGGAGATACCTGGAAAACCCCAAAATATTTGCAGATGAAACAATATGCTTCTAATAAACACACAAGTCAAACAGGGAATATCAAAAGGAATGAAAAACTATTATGAAGATAAAACAGTAATTGAAAAAAAATGTGTAGGATAGTGAAAGCAATTCTTAGGCAGAAAATATTGTTGAATATTGAATATCATAAAAGACAAAAATATAAGGTGAATTGCCCACATTTTCTTACTAGGAACCTGAATAAGAAAAATAACAAAAATGTAAAGCACAGAAAGAAAATAACAAATACTACAGAAGAAATCAAAATAAAATGCAAATAGAAAATCAATAGAGAAATCAACTGGGTTTTTTAATATATTTGAAAAATATGTCTCTCTTCAATTTAATAAGAAAGGGGGTAAACTGAATGTAAGGTCCGTGGACAACAAAAATTAATAAAGAAACATAAGCAGTTTTATGCTGACAATTTCTATAACTTTGATGAAATGGACGAGTACACTGAAAGATAAAACGTGCCAAAGCTCACATAAAAGACTAGAGGCTCTGAACTTCTCTGTGTCTATCAAATAAACAAAAATATAAAAAAAAAACAGACATAGACAGGTTCGCTGTTAAATTTCACCAAATACTTATAGAAGAAATTACAGTAATTCTCTAAATATTGCAGAAAGTGAAGTAGATAGAATAAATCCTATTTCATCCAGCTAATTTTATGCAAATACCAAAGAAGATATTCTTTTTTTTATATCCTTTTTTTAAATTTTATTGAGAATAAGAAAAAAAAAAGTATCCGCCTCCTCCCAGCCAAAGAAGATATTCTAAGAGAACCGTAGACCAATACCTCTCAAGAACATAGGTGTAAAATCTCCACAGCATATTAGCAAATCAAATTAAAAAGTATTTAAAGAGAATTGCAGGATAAACAAGTGGGATTTAGTTCAAGTTTAAAGGATTAGTTCAGCATTCGAAAGTTAATTAAATCCATCCTACTGTTTAGTTAAAGATAGAAAGTCCCATGATCCAAATATTAGACAGGGAACCATGATAAGAATCAAATATCAACTCATGATGAAATAAAATGCTCTCAACAGACTTTTTAACTTCTTTATTTGAGAAAAAAAATCTTTAAAAATCTACAGATAACATCACACTTAAATGAAAGGAATAAAAGCTTTCCTAATTAAGAGTAAGGCAGGCCACCTCTGATGACTTGTAGTACTAGAAGTTTTCACAATCTAATAACATAAAGAAGAATAGTAAAATATATACAGATTGGGGGTGAACATGGTAGAACATGCCCGTAACATCAGTACTCAAGAGGCAGAGGGATGGGGATTACATGCTCGATGCACATCTGGGCAATATAACTAGGACCTCAATGAAATTTTTTTTTAATTAATAAAGATACACAGATTTTTTTAAAGAAATGAAAGAAGTGTTCATAGATATCATTGTTTCTATATAGAAAGTGTTGAAACAAGGATAAAAAGGAAAGACAAAGAAAGGAAGTGGGAGGGGAAGAAGGAGGAGAATTTTTCTAGAATAAGCAATTATACCAAGGTTTCCGAACAGAAGGATAATGTACAAAATTTGGTCAGTGTGCTACATACCACTAGTTAAGTAGTAAAATTTAAAATTAAGAGCACAATATACATTAACCCTCAAATGAAACACTAAGTTGTAAATCTGTCAAAATATGTACAAGGTCTGTATAAGAAAATCTGAATCAACTCAGGGGAAAGAGCCTAAGAATAACTAAACAGACATATTTCTAATAGTCCGTGCCAATAAACAAGATTTTACATTTTAAAGCATATCTGCCTCAGTTCTTTGAGAATTTCATACAAGACATTCTGATAATTTTACACACACAGCATTCCCAACACCCTCCAGCCTCCCCTTTTCCTATTCATCCAACTTTGTGTCTTTTTATAAATTCATCAAGTACTATTTTTGCTCCTCAATAATACTTTCATATGTGTGGCCTTCCATTAGAATGTAGTCAACTTACTTTTTCCAGCAGATATGAATTGCTGATAGCTCCATTGCTAGGGTGGAACTTAACGCTCAAGCCCCTTTCCATTCCGGTATTTGGTTTTACCTGTGCTTACACAGGTCTTGTGCAAGCTGTCACTACCACTGCAAGTCCATATGAGTAGCTGCACTTCTGTGTCCAGGAACACTGTTCCACTAGAAACAGGAACACTTTCCTTGAGTCCTCCACCACCTCTGGCTCTTATATTCCTGCCACTCTCTTTCCTCCAGTGATTCCTGAGCTTTGACAGTAAGGACTGAGGTGTAGATGTTCCAGGTGTAGATGTTCCATTTAGGGATAAGTTTTCCTCAGTCTCTTATTCTCTACACGTAGGCTAGTTGTGGGTCATTGTATTAATCACCATCTACTGCAAATAAAAGCTTCTCTGATAAGGGCTGGGAGGCATTACTCTATGTGTATAACAATAAATCACGGGAAGTCAGTTTAATACTATGTTCATCTAGAAGAATAATGGTACTAGGTAATTTTATAAGGCCTCTTACCTATCTATCCATAGTTATTGATTCAGTAATGGTGACAATTATGGTTTTTATCTAGTGAGGTGGGATTTAATTCCAATCAGAAAGTGGTTAATTACTCCCATCATATTTATTTTACCAAGGGGAAGACTCTATATAATTACAATGTCACTTCTTCTTAACTTGTTCTGTGGATTTAATGCAGTGTCTTTCTTGTTAAAAAAAAATCTCAGATGGACTTGGTGGCACATGCCTTTAATCCTAGCACTTGGGAAACAGAAGCAGGTCGATCTCTGTGAGTTTGAGGACAGTCAGGTCTACAAAGTGAGTTTCAGGAAAGGCAGAGCTCTTATACAGGAAAACCCTACCTCAAAAAGTAAAACAAACAAACAAATAAAAAAAACTCAGCAAAATTTTCTGTTTGACAAGATAGAGCCAAAGTTTATATGGATAAACAAACAAAATGATTAACATAATACAAGGCACAGTAATTAAACTATGTGATATTGATGAAAACTGATGGATGAGAATAGAGTTCAGAAACAGACACATGGCTTGATCCTCAACAATGAGCAAAGAGAATGAAATAAATAGACTATAGCTCTTTCAGCAGATATTCTAGAGGAATTAGGCATCTGGATGGAGAAAGGTAATTTAGATATAGATATTACAGCTTTCCAAAAGTACAAGATTATAAAATTCCTAGAAGATAGCATAAGAGAAAATCCTTTGGTTTCATGTTGGTATTTTTATAAAATATCAAAGGCAGGATTTATGAAAGAAGCAACCGGTTAACTAAGCGTCACTAAAACTAAAATTCTCTTCTCTGTGAAAGACAGTCTTAGAAGACTAAACAGACAAGCTATAATGGGAGAAGTTATTAACAAAAGACACATCAGATGAAGGACTATTATCCTAAATATACACTGAACTCTTAAAATTCAATAGTATGAAAGCAATCAGCCCATTTTTAATTGCACTGTCAAAATGAAATATTATTAACTTCAAAAATAAATGAGCTATCTATCCAAGAAAAGACACAAAGAACCTTAAATGCATATTTCGAAGTGAAGAAGCCAATCTAAAACGCTGCATACTTCATGACATTCTGGGAAGTTCAAAAATAATGAAGAAAGAAAAAAAAATATCAGTGGTTGCCAGGGAAAAGGAGGAAATGGGATGAATAAGCATAGCCTAGAAGATTGTTAAGGCAGTGGAAACCTGTTGGGATATCCACGAGCTGATTTGTGGGTGCTTCCTTGTTGCCCATTGCATGTATTGAAGACCACAATGAAGTAACAGAGGAAGGCTCGGCACTCTGCACTGTTGGAAGAACTGCAGTGTCCTCCCGGCTGCTTGCTGCTTCTGGGGACCCAGCCCAGTCAAGTCCCCACACCACTCCTAAATCCTTAGCCCTAGTTTGATACAACAAGCACACAGCTTTATAGGGTATTACGAATCCTGTGAATTACTTTTAAAAATTCAATTATTACTATTATTCCTGAAATAAATATTTGAAGAAACTGATGATAAAAAAACTAGCTATTAATTATGATTACTTCAGAAAATGCAAATCCCATTATGCTGACGTTTTTATTGTTGACAGTATGGTCCCTTTGAACACAGCAGCTCTCTCACACAATTAAATAATCATGTGTACTTTAATTCTATAATGCCAGTGCTATTAGAGAACTAGGACAGTATAAATGCCTGTCTTGTCAGAACTTTTGGAATTACAAGGAGCTTGCAAACACTAATTGCTTTTAATCTTTCAATGTGCTATTTTGGCACTCGCCTCAGCAGCATCCGGGGATTTAGGCGGAGCTCACTGGGTAAGGATAGCACCACCGCAGTATAGTGAAGAGCATCATGGGAAAGGGAGCAAGGAGGGACGTAAGGCTAACCCACCGAGAAATGCGGTGCGGGATCTCAACTCAGTTGTCATATTGTCCTCCATTTGCTTGCACTTTCACCCACTCTATCCTTCTGTCTTGCCTGACGTTTTGTCTAAATGTTTACTTGCTGTCTGTTGTCCCTTTGACTACCCAGCCTCCTGCTTATATTCAGCCTTGTGTCTCAAAGACCATTAAAATGAGCAAACATACTCCTTACAGCAGCCATGATCAAATGAGCCCACCCTCACCTGGCCATGTGGATTTCCTCTCTGAAATGTCTTCTTGGAAAAGCAGGCAAAAGCAGATGGGTATAACGTTTACCTCAACGTGGAGAACCAATTGGCTGACCCTCTCTCCATTTTTTTTCCTGACAAACTAGCACCAGAAGGTTCCCCCAGAAAGCGCCTCTTTCTCTCTTCCTGTCCTTCTCTGTTAAACTTTCTCAGTTCTCCAGCAGCTCTGTGGCTAATTCCTGCCAGAGAATGGCTGACTCTGTCCATTGATTCCAGGTGGCTTCATTGGCACAGCGAAGGAGAAGTACGAACTATTGGCTGCATCATTTCCATTTTTTTTTTTTTTTGTCTAAATGAACAAGGAAAGATTTTCACTCTAACGTAATAAAACTACATGTAATATGACTGAGGGCATCGCTGTCCTTCATTGGTGACTTCAGTTATCTGAATCAATGAGTCAGTAGCCTGCCTGGCTTTGTCCATCTTTTTCTTTTCATTGCTCAAGTTGCACATTTTAGAGAGTGTGTTTTCCATGTGAATTATTACTTGTGAGATGTGCTTAGTGAGTGTGTAAGATATCAAGCAGAGCCTAAAAACATACAACAAAAATAGTCAAATTCCACCCAATTAATAAAATTTTCAGTTTCTCTTGAGAAACTTACAGACACCAGCTTCATTTCCTTGTTGTTTCCTTGTGCTTTGTTTTGAGAAACAGGTTATGCAAATATAAGTATTTTGCCATGCAAATTTTAAGATAGTATTTTATTATGCAAAAGTAAATTTGATATGCAAATGTGAGTATGCTTTTTTTCCCCTCAAGTGTGAGAAAACAGTCTGTATTCCATAGCTTTTAGACTTTAAATTACAAAGCGTCAAAACTGAAACCTTAATTCTTTTTCTAACAAATGCATAATATTTCTCTGTAAAGCAATCCTTCATTGTTTAAAAGGCTATTAAACACAATTTGCTTAGACCCAGTATTACTGTTAAAATACTTTTTCTGTATGTTGTCTTTATGCAAAAATAACCATGTTTGCTTGTAAGTTTCCCGATGAGAAGCGGCTAGAATAGAATAGAAATTTAAATGGTTTGTTCTAAATTTAAGAAGATATCACCCAGCTGGCCTTTTTGAAGTTGTATAAAACTAGTAAGCTACCTAACCATCTTATTTTTCTTTTTTACATTTTTATTTTCAAAAAATATTTGTATCCATTTTTTGGAAATTTCATACATTTTATTTTGAGGTCATTCATCCCTCTTCCATCCCTTCCCAGAGACACCTCCACTCCATACCCTCTCAACGTTGTATCCTCATCATTTTTTCCAGCCCACCTAGTCCCATTAGTCTATACACTCTTATGTGTGTGTGTGGCCACCCACTGATGTGTTAGATATTCACTATACTCCTTAGAGAAAATTAACTCTCTCCTTTCCAGAAGCTGTAAGTTACAAATAATACTTTAGCTAAGGGTGAATGAGGCTTAGTGCCCACCTCTCTTCTCCATGGTGGGATTTTAACTGGCTTGAGCTTAAACAGCTCTTTTACATGCTATCACAACTGCTGTGAGTTCATATGTTCAACTACCTGGTATGTCTGGAAAACATTTTTTCCTTATAGTCAACTGCTGTCTCTGTCTCGTATAAAGCTTTCTGCCCTCTCTTCAACAATCTCTGAGCCTTTGGAGTGTGATATAGATTTCCCACATGGATTACAAAATTTCAGAACCTATCCTTCAACATTCTCATTACACATTTTTTGTGGCTTTATGCAACAGTATTA
Source organism: Alexandromys fortis (assembly GCF_014885135.2). Lineage (NCBI taxonomy): Eukaryota > Metazoa > Chordata > Mammalia > Rodentia > Cricetidae > Alexandromys > Alexandromys fortis. The sequence continues at coordinate 322,115 of NW_026068252.1, read as the reverse complement.
TGTTCAACAACCTCAGCATTCTTTCATTCTCTCTAACAATAGAAAGTGTGCTGAGAAAGCACCCATCTACCCACAGATGCTTTTCAGAACCTACAAAACACAGCTCTAATTCCTGCAGGGACACAGGCCTTAAAGATATCAAGAATTGGTGTGTGAGGTCCTTTTGTCTATGTGTTGCTTTTATTGGTTAACAAATAAAGAAACTGGTATAGCCTATTAGGGTAGAACAGATTAGGCAGGAAGAAACTAGACTGAATGCTAGGGAAAAGAAGGGCAGAGTCAGAGAGATGCCATGGAGTCTCTGCTGGAGATAGATGTGCTGAAACTTTGCTGGTAAGCCACGACCTTGTGTTGATATACAGATTAATAGAAATGAATTAAATTAATATGAAAGAGTTGGCCAAAAAGAAGTTAGACCTAATGGGCCAAGCAGTGATTTAATTCGTACAGTTTCTGTGTGATTATTTTGGGTCTAAGCTAGCCAGGTGGCCAGGAACCAACAAGTGGCCTCTCACTACAAAGGATTCTATTTATTTATTTATTCATTCTATTTTCTAATATCTAAAGCTTCCAGAAAAATGTAATAAATTCTTCCAAATTCATAGTCTAATATAATGCATCTTAGCATGTTAGAACAGTATTTGGGTTGCATTCTCATCTATTTGAACATGTATTATCTCCATAGATGCTCACATAATTAAGGCATTGTTTCTAATACCAGGAACTTGAGAATTACCCCAATTCTTCAGGAAGGCAGTCTAAGATAAGGAAGCCTTCCTTATAGTACCTTTCCAGACACAGAACCATCATTAGAAAGTGTATGGATGTTTTCTTAAAACCAGGTTATAGAGTATGCTTTTAATGCAAAGCAGACATTGGGGAGGTGGACAGGAAAATAACAAAGGACCAGTCACCTTGAGGCTGTGTTTATTGCAGCTTTTTCTGAAGTGGGGATGAAAACTTCTACATAGTATGATCTGACCCTTGGCTTATAATGCTATTTCTTCCACTTCCTCTAGGAAGCTGAGAAGGAAATAGCTATCTATATTCTGTTACTGTTATTTTAACTCTGTAATCCTGTGTGACTCAAAACACAGGAGGAATATTTACAGGGGAGCTAGTTAGCTATAATTATTCCTGTGAGTTTACCTTTGAGCTTTGGATCAGGAAGGCACAGCTAATTGTATTCCCTGTTGTCAGTTTGATCTTTGTTTTTGTGCCCAATTTAAAGACCCTGCCATTGGTTCATCTGTAACTTCTCAGCTACAAGCCTCTGGCTTCTCTTCTGGTTTGCTTTTCAATAAATGAGGAGCAGTTTAAGGACTGCTTGGTGAGAGATTAGCTCTGCAAGTTTTTAAGCTACAGTTATGAAACAATGACTCCTCTCCCAGCTCTGTAACTCCTTGTCTACATCAACACTTCCATTACTTTGAACTTCCTTGGGTATAGTGCTTTGTGATTTTACTGCTGTCTGAATGAACATCATGAACTATCTGAAACACGGGAACTATCTGAAAATAATGGGTCAGTTTTCTTCCAACATGATTTTTTCATTGTTTTTGATATGAAGATATCATCTGTTTGTGTTGAGAGATATAATACAGATTAAAGAGGAATGAAATCATTAAAATAGAGCAACATGTGTTGGTACCATATAAGGTACCACATAAGAAAGTTGGTAGGAATCCTATAAGAAAGTTCATTTAATCCAAAAAGAACTAAAGATTTTTAAGACCAAATTCCTCTTATACTGAATATTATCATAGTAAGTTCATGGTTCTATTAGTGATATATGTTCTGCAGTCAGAGAGTAGAACTAACATACCCCAAAGACCAGAAGGAGCAAGAATATCCTCATCCTGCTGCCTCTGGACAGGACAGCCGACTACAGAGTACCAGACTCCAGCAAGTGCTGTCTTGAGAGATTCCATTGAGTCCCTCAACCTGTCACTTGCACGTTTCTGATGGATGGTTCTATAGAAGTTCTTTGGAGCTTCTTTGATCTGTCTGACAGTTCCCAAATTGTCCAGGATATATCTAAAGGAGTATGTGCCACGAGAGACCTAACTCCCCACCGTTCCCTTATCTGGTCCTCAGAAGTGATGTTTCTCCACTCAAAGAACAAACTCTGAAACCAGGGTCTGTGCTGACATAGTGCTGCCTTGTACTAGATATGAGTTTTCTCTTTAAAAAGATAATCTTTCATCCAAGTAGAAAGCTTGCAGTGTTTACAGCTCATTAAGACTGTGGATTTTTTTGTCCTAGCAATCTGCAAAGCACTTCCTTGAACTATGAAAACAAACCATCAGGAAAGATGCTTCCAGCTCAGTACCAGCTTTGTTTCTTCATATCCTGTAATCAAAGTACACGGTGTCTTCAACATGAGACTTACCTTCAAGATCTAGTGAATAACCTAGAACAATGGTATCATCTCTATTATTTTGGAAGTATCTGGGCTCCCACTAACCAACAACTTGACAAAGGTTATGTGAGGAATTTAATGAAAAATGTTCTCCAAAGGCTCACATGCTTTAATAGTTGGTTCCTAGTTGGTAGTGCTGTTTTGGGAGTTTATGGAACCCATGGGAAGTAGACCCATGGTGGAAGAATTGCATAACTGGAGACCAGCTTTGAGAATTTATATATCTGTTTTACCCTCAGTTTGCTCTCTTAACTTCCTGTGTGATGATATTTGATGCCTTCTACACCATTATAGACTCCCCTTCCTGTTATCAGAAGACAAAAATACATTCTTTCTCCTGTACATTGCTTTTGAACAGGAAGAGTATCTGATGCCAAAGTTGGTACCAGGAGTGTGGTTGTTGTTGAGCCAAAGAGCCTGAATAGTTTGTTTGTGAGTAATGTGTAGACTTTAAATGTTTGTGCTTTTTAATGTACAAAAACTTTGTGCTGGTTGGATGATATAAGCAGAGCTTGATAGGTGTGTCTAATAGAAAACAGGAAGACTATAGTGTTGGAAATAATGTGAATGATAGAAGCCATCTTCAAAAGGCTTCAGAGGATAGCAGGCACTGCAGTAACAACAGGGCTTGAGGCCTTGAATGAAATTCCCATCTACATCTCTGCATATCCTGATATATTCTTTTAAACCCTTTGTTTTGTGAGGGCATAATGCTTCCTTACAATATCTATTGGAATTTTCAAATACAAGTTGTTTTATCATATGCATGGTTGTTGTCTCATCTCCAAACAATCTACCTGCTACTTGTAACAGTCTATCTACATAATCTTGAAATGGTTCAGATGGTTGTGAGCCACCATGTGGTTGCTGGGAATTAAACTCAGGACCTTTGGGAGAGCAGGTAATGCTCTTAACCTCTGAGCCATCTCTCTTTAGAAGGTTCTAGGAGGGAAGAGCAGCTGAAGGCCAGGGCTCATTAATCCCAACATCCAGCTGAAGGCCAGGAATCATTAGTCCCAACACCATTTGTATGATACTTTAGCAAAGAATCTTGCTGTTTTCTGCTAATACCCTAACATAAAATTTAAAAGTGCTAGATTAATTTCTTCAGTAGAGAAAATTTCTGTCAGTATGAGTCTGTTGAAAGCACTGGAACAACGGGAAGGAACAATGGGAAACTAAGCCTTAAATTTGAAGAAGAAAAAAAAAAGCTTAAACTGTTGCTTTCTCAGAGAAAGTATTTGCTTTGACCCACAAAAGTGGCTTAAAATATATTTCAACTAATCAAGGATCCATTTCAAGATGCCAAGTCAAATTTGGCAATGTAATCCACATGGTACTGGCTTTGCAGTCATTGATTCTCTCTTTATGGTATCAGTGCAGAGAGATGCTGAGGTCAGGCAACATGTGATGGGTCTGGAATGAATATGAGATGAGACTGAGACACCCTTGCATGAAGTTATGAAGATGAAGCCTGGGTGTCAGTGGAGACCCAAAGATATTGGATATGCCAGAGTTTGTGAGACATTTGCCAAAGAGAACTCCACCCATGAAGTGGAATCAGCCCAAGAGAGAGTTGTATATATTTCAGAAAGAAAAGCTGGAAGGATGGGGTCATCTAAGCTCTTTGAATTCTATATACTACACACTGAACTTGGAGCAGTGGGATTTGATGCTTTCCCAGTCGGTTTTGGTTTTGGTGCCATCATTCCTCACTGTGCCTCATTTACCTCTTATGTAATGAGGATGCATATTCTGGGCCATTATATATTAAAAGTGTGTAATTTGTTTTATTTGATTTTGGTTTTCATGTAGTCACTGTTAAGTGATCATTTTCTGTCTCAGAGGAGATTCTGAACTTTTGACCAGTGTTGATACTGTTAAAAAAAAATATAGTGACTTAAAATTTGACTAAATGCAGTTTGATATAAAATGAGATGGTCATGAGTCTATGGGATCAGCAAGTAGAATGCGGTGGTTCAGAGAAAACTGTCTCCCATATGTTCATGTGTTTGAATTCTTCATTTTCTAGTTGCTGTAACTATTTTCAGAGGTTATCAAACTTTTAAAACATGGGGCATTGCTGGAGGAAATATGTCACTGGGGCAAAGTATATAAACTCATCCCACTTATGTTTCTCTCTCTCTCTCTCTCTCTCTCTCTCTCTCTCTCTCTCTCTCTCTCTCTGGGCTCCCTGTTTGGTGAAAGAGTCAGCCAACTTCCTGATTCAGTTTCTTTCTGCCATGTTTTCCTTACCATTATGGACTCCTCTCCTCCAAACCTCAAGTTCAACTTAGAGTTCCAATTTATTGAACTCGCTTCTATAAATTGCTTTGGGTCATGATATTATATCACAGTATTAGAAAAGTAGCTGATACAGGGTTCCTCTATCTTATCAAAAAAAAAAGGTTCCTTTATTCAGCAGATGGCAGTGAAAACAGAGACTCACAACTAGTCAAAGTCCTAAGAGTAAGTGACCATGGAGTGCTAAGCCCTAAATTGGACATCTGTACTATACACACACACACACACACACACACACACACACACGAGCCACGGGCAAAGAGGGAAGATATCAACAATACTACAATCCATGAAACAACTTCAACTTAGCCAGTCATAATGTGCTTCTCCCCACAAAGTAGAAGATACAGTCTTTTTAAGCATTCATGGAACATTCTGAAAATTAGACTATATCTTAGACCATAACATTTTAATGGAAAGAATTAAAATGATACATTGCATGTTCTCCTAACAGAAAAGGAACAAGCTGGATAGCCACAGGAATGTGGCAGGGGAGTCTCCAAACAACAGAAACCGAGCCAGAAATTTCTAAATCTTTTAAAGTGGCTCCCCAAAGCTAGGAGAAAGAACTCTAAAAGCTTATAACACAAAGAGATCACATATCTTTGAAGATACAAGTATATTTAGACTGATTTAAATACGGATTTAAAATTCACACTATATATATGTAGATATATATAAACATCATGTTCTGTTCCACCAATATGTGTGCTTTTATGCTTCCATATACTAGATAAAAATTATTTTTAAAAGGAAAATGATTTATTTAATCATATGAAAAGTAAAATGAATGGAATGGCACTGAGAGCTCAGTGTATGCATGTGGTGAGACAGCGTCAGGGCCACCTGGTCCACCTAGCACTAAAGCGTCATTAGAAAAGAGGAAGTGAAGCCCGTCAGCTAAGTGTCTGCCCAAAAGCAAAGAACAAGATGGACAGAAATTTGAGGTAATAAGACGAATAGAGATAACAAAAGCAGAAGACGTTTTCGTGAAATGAAAATAAGAAAAAATAATGTAAATCAATGGCAGCCTCATTGAAAAAAGAGATAGTCAAGCTACTGGAAAGGGATCCAATGAGAAGAAGGAAGACTGGGGTGCCTGTGTCACAGTGAAGCAGATGCTTCCACAGTAGGCCTTCCGTGGTACACGGGGAGACAGAGGAGGGGGTAGGAGCGTCTTCAGTCAAGATCAGACAACTAAGATCAAGGAACAAAACCTCAAGCAACAGAGTCACCACCGGCAGCTCAGAATTAAACAGGATAAAAACTCTGGCGTGATCAGGAAAAAGGGAAAACTCTTCATTCATTTTACAAATTAGCTCAATGCCCAAAGCAGAAGAAGTGAAAACCAAAAAGGAGCTGGGTGTGACATCACATATTTATAAACCCAGCACTCAGGATGCAGAGGCAAAAAGATTGAATGTGTTTAGGCCTGGAACTGCACAGTAATTTCTCGACAAGCATGGACAATGAGACATCATTTCAAAAAAATGGTGTGTGTGTGATGCAGACCAGAATACTTTATGAATCTTATGAAGAAAAATAGAAAACATCTTAATGAGAGATCCATGAATATGTAAAAATGATTAAACTAATTAAGGCATGACTAATTCAGGCAGATTTCAAAGATGTAAGAGTTCATTGTCAAGACTCTACTAATATAATCCCTCACATCAACAGATTAAAGGAGAAAGCTTACATGATTATACCATTCAATGCAGAAAAATAAAACCATTTGTCAAAACTGAACTCTTATTCATGAAGAAAACTCCGATAAAATATTGATAACACGGCCGAGCACTCTTCACTTAATGAGCGTTCATGCACACTAGCTGCAAGTAACAGGAAGGCGCAGGGTGTGTCGGGAAGAGTAATCAGGGAGAAGAGGGAGGGACCACGTTAATATCAGATATTAAAGTCTCAGGGCAAAGATACTAAAAGCAAAATTCAATGAATAGGAAAAAATACAGAAGAACTAATGTGTAAACAAAAGGTTTTTATGTAATCAAAGGCAGTGGGGCAAAATGAATAATCTATTCACTACCTTGGGGAAACACAAACAAATCATGTATGTTATGCAAATAGGGAAATAATTGTTAGAGGAAAACATTAAAAATCAAAGGAGATTACGTTTCTCACTCTGTACAGACATGGATGCACAGAAATTGGAAATGTGATAAGGTAAGTGATCTCCCAGGAAAAATATCAATTTCCAAATTGAGCTCAGTCATAGTATGAAATCTAGAGATCACTCTCCACAGATGAGATTTAGGGAACAGCGGCAACCCTATTTCTTACACCACCCTGAGTCCTCATAAAGCCTCAGCCATGATGGTAAGAATTCATAGTATCAAGGCTTCCAGGACAATATTCAGCTACATTCCATAAATCATTCTGGCTCATAGTCAAAGATGAGATTACTCCACACCATTTTTAACATAGAAAATATTCTACATAATACAGGAACACAGAAACATTTCATTTGCATGTAGGTGTAACAATTATAAACAAATGGAACATCCTCAAATGCTGTTCTTACTCTTCCCCTAACTCAAAGAACAATTACATAAAATTTTACTCTAAGTTGTATAGAGAAGACAGTATATTATAATCCATGCTAAGAAGTATTTGGGACCATCTAACAGCATAGCTCCTACATTGCCTCGAACTCAATTACCCCACTTCTAGGGATCTACTCTGGAGATCCACCTGCACCAATCTAAAACATCTGGGTTTGTGTCTTCCTTCTGGCATTATGAACAATGTCAAAACACTGAAAACAAGCCAAATCATTTCCAGCAAGGATACCTTAGTGCACTGTAGTGTGATCCACAATGAATCACACGATTAGATGACTTCAGCATTCAACAAACAGAATAAGCAATAATCTCTAGAATTTGCTTTAAAGAGAATTAGGAAGGGAGGAAAAGGAAAGAGGAGAGGGGGGATCTCTATAAATAGAATGTCTTGCTATGCATAAACTAAAAAGGCAGATACAAACATGTATTTTTACTTATAGATATGATTTTGTTTTATTTCAAAATGAAATAAATATTAAAAGAAAATAATGTCAACATTGGAGAGGTGGCTAGTCAGTTAAGAGCACTTTCTGTTATAGTTCAGTTCCCAACAACCATGTCAGGCCAGCTCCAGTGGATCTGACACACTCTTCTTGTCTCTGTGGATACCCACACATAGACATGCATAAGTACACAAACATACATGCACCAAAGTCCACATACATCTAAATAAAAATAAACAAATTTTTAAAAAATATAGCAATGTTGGTTCACATCTTCTGAGCAGAGCCTGTTGGTACATGTCTACAAATTCAGCATGGGGGGAAGGCAAGACAGGATGGCAGAAAGCTGGAGGACAATCTGGGCTACTTATTGAGTTCCAGGCAAACCTGCATGCACTTCATAAGAAGAGTCTTTCTCACTATCCCCCTCCCATCTAAAAAGTAACTCTTTCCAAGCAAAGGAGTCTTCAAAGATGATAGAAAGTAGAACTCTTATGTTGTATGTATGTGGACCAACATGTAAATATATCAAATATTTTAAAAATAAATGAAAAGTATACATGCAAAACTGTAAAAAAATAATCTTGGGTATATTGATGTACCTCAGGAAGATGGCAGGTCCAGTTCTTGATAATGCAATCGAGTAATGTGTGTGTGTGTGTGTGTGTGAGAGAGAGAGAGAGAGAGAGAGAGAGAGAGAGAGAGAGAGAGAGAGAGACTCTTAGACTCCCTCTGTGTTTAACAGGTATGTTTATATTCCACAGTCATCATGAAATAACAAGACACTGCTTACCTGATTAAAGATATTCCATTACTGAAATGTTAGCAGTCACTTTGGCTATCCATTTCTAAAAGGAAACACCATGCCTAAGAAACACGATAAACTGAAAGTCAATAAAACAATATAGAAATAATAGAACAGTCAGCAAATATTTATTTTGGGTGAATTTGAACTGAGACGCTATCTCTGGATTCTTTAGCAAAATGCTCTAATGATAAGGAAAATGGTAAAGGAAAGATTGTTTTTAATCCCTGCTTCATTGGTAGCAACCCGTCACCCAAATGTTAAAAGTCATCTAAATGCTTATTTTTTTGTTTTTATTTGTTTGTTTTTCCTATATATGGGGGAAAATAATAAACTAATAAGCTAATGGTTTGTTGTGCATGAAACAACACATTAGTTTAAAATTTTAAGAAAGGGTTATGAAATAAAGCTTTTCTTACTAAAATAAAAACAAAACACTAACAAAAGAAATGACAAAATTAAAAAAAGTACCTCTCTACAGCGTTGGTCCTGTGATTGGGTTCAGAATCACAAATGGATTCTTGAACTATTAGGTTATAGATCATAAAGAAGATCCACAGGCAGAATGCTAATTAGTTTTTATAAGCTGGACACAAACTAGAAACACCCAAAATGTGGGAATGTGGCAATTTCAATGAAGGAATTGGCTCCATTAGATTAGACTATGCTCATATTTGTAAGGCACTTTCTGATCATTAATTGATGTAGGAAATTCTAGCCCACTCTGAGAGGTCTTGTCCCTGGGCAGGAAGGCCTAGGATGTATGAGAAATGTAGACCGATCATAAGCCTGGAAGAAAGTCAATAAACAACATTTCTCCACGGTCTCTGCTTGAGTTCCTGCCTTGGCTTCCCCTGATGACAGACATTCACTTGCAAGTGTAAGATGAAATAAGGCCTTTCCTTTCCAAGTTGCTTCCAGTCGTTATATTTATCACATCATGAGAAAAAAACAAAACAAAACAAAATAAAACAAAAAGACAAATAGTTTAGTAATTTCAGGGTGAAATTTTTTTGCAACTGAGAAATATAACCATTGCCCAAAGAACCAAGTGACAGAAGTTGATCAAGCATCAGTTATTAGAGAATTCACAATTTAAAAGTTAGTGTTACCCATGCAATGTTCTTGTCACGGAAACGCAAGTTGAGTTTAATGAAACCTTTAAACTAATTTCTAGTTCATAAGAAACAAGGGAGCAATGGAATAAGTTAAATGATCCCGCAGGGAAATAATTAGATAAATATAACAAAATAGTCAACACAACAACCAGCTCTGTATTTTCAAATAGCTGGCTCTGTAATAAAAAGGAAAATCCCATTATCTCATGCAAGATTAAGGAACAAAACTGATCAGAACTATAAGCACCTCTACAAATGACCAACTTCGATAGGAACTAGATGGGTGACAGGGACAAGACTACTCATTCACAATGTCCTTTGATGCAGGATAGCTGATTGCCATGTTTGCATCCTCAATCAGGAGAAAGACACCAACAGAGGGACCAGACAAAAAGAATGAGATGGTTGTGCATTGGAGGTACATATTCAAATGTCTGAGAATTCCACTGACTCCTATACAAATTGCCATTGCATATGACTGCCTGGTTAATTCTCTTCTTCAAAGTATGAAACAGCAGTAGTGAATTCATCTCTCTAGGAAGACTTGTTTTGTATTGATAGCTAATCTCTAATGAAAATATTTAAGGGTGCTTCTCATAAGACAAGTCACATGTCATTCTCAATAACAGGTTGGGATTGAAGAGTTCTACTTTTTCACCGTTTGCTGTATATGGTTTGTGGTCTGGTAACATTATCACCACCAGATAGATTGTTAGAAAAGAAGAATCCTTATTTTACAACCACCAAAGCAACATAAAATTTTGAAATGTTGGGTTAGTACTGTATTAAGATCTCATTTGCTCCTGATCAAACTCTAGTTTGAGTATTAAAGACATTGCCTTGCCCTACTAGGAAGCTTGGACTGAACATTATGATTAATGTGTTTTCCTTACACTGGGTTTATAACTAAAAAAATGAGTAGTTTATTTGGGAGATTATTTGGAGAAACATCATTAAAAAGTGAACAAATGAGTCTAGGGTACAAGCAGCCATCGAAGGGAGGACTTGTGGGTGGACACATTGTTGGCAGCTAGGGCTCTGTGTAATTAGACACTCAGTGGGGCTGTACAGAATCTACTTCAGAGACAGCTTCCCAGAGAGGGAAGAAGCTGACATCTATTTACTTTCTCTTGGCCATGATCAGGTGAGGGCCACTTTAGAATATTGACATTCAAATCTAGAAAGCCCACTACTGGCAGTACACCCAAAGGTACTGGAATTGTTATGCTGGAGATCTATCTCCAGTGCTCACTTCAACATTAATTATGGAAGCTTAAGTATGGAAATGAGCTGTGTTGATAAATGGATGAATTCTAGTTTCCATGCAGTCTTTGTACACAATGGAATACTATTTAGCTTTGTAAAGACCAGGAACATGGTGTAAGTTTTAGTGACATACTGTTCAACATGGTGACAACAAATGATGTGGGCTTCCCCTCTGTATGCTGTAAATATGTTTTATTACCATTGGTTAATAAAGAACTCCTTTGGCCTATGGTAGGGCAGGAAATCCAAGCAGAGATAGAGGAGGAAAGAAGGCGAAGTCAGGAAGACACCATGTAGCCGACAAAGAAACAAGAGGTAACAAACCACAAGCCTCATATAAAATATAAAATAATACAAATGGGTTAATTTAAGATATAAGAGTTGGTTAATAAGAAGCCTGGGCTAATAGGCCAAACAGTGTTGTAATTAATATTGTTTCTGTGTGATTTTTTTGGGTCTAGGTGGCCGAGAAACCAAAGCACAGTCTCCGTTTACAAACAATCATCAATAATGTATTCAAACATTTCAGAATAATCAAATGGTAACATTTTAAATATCCTTACAAAGCAGTAAGTGCTTGAATTGGGATAAAGTGTATGCTAATTAGCTTGATTTGATCATTCAGCATTGTTTACAATATAAAAACTGTATTCTTAAGCATAAACAAGTATAGTTGTCAATCAGAATGAAATATAACAGTATTATTTGCAAGATTTTGTTCTAACGAAAAATAAAAGTATTCTTCAAGTTGGTAGAACTTGTCTGAAGCTCACATGATGGGGGGAAGGGAGGACAAGGCCAGGCTTTGATGGTACACAAAAATCATTGCTTATAACACAGCAATGTAGGTTCAAAGAATTGTTTCCAAGACATCTGCAATGTGGGTGATCCCTGAATAACAATGGACATATGATGTCAGCTGAGGGCCATTCTGACATCAACCTGGCACTCAACTTCACATCTGGTAGGGTGGGAGCTAATTTGACTGAGAAACATTGGCTCATTTTCACAGATGTTTTCTGGCAATGCCTGCATAATTCTTGTTCTCAGTCCAAAGAGAGACCGAGTTCCTCTCTTTATCCTGCCTTATCACTTCATCTCTCCACCCAGTCTGTCTGTACTGATCTCCAGACCTCTATGGTTAGTTTATGACTAGCCCCTCCCTCTGATCTTCAGGCAATCTCTATTTGTAGAGTACAAACAAAACTTCACCACAGGTAGTACTAAAATCATATCTAGAGAGAAGAATTATTCTGTCTCTGCTCCAATGCTCAACTATCTCATAATGTAGGCTCAGAAAGGCTTTGCAAAAGCATTGGTTTGTTCAAGGTCACCATCAACAACAGCGTGCTCTAGTCTTCCCAATCACTTCCAGTTTACAGTCATGCTTGACATTACCAGACAGTTCTTAAACACTAGTGTATGTTATTATGATTAGATAACAATTAAGCAATGTGATCTGAAGATCCAAAATGCTTGGGATTAGAAGTATTTCAAGCTTAGTACTTTTGTCAAACTTACATATTCAGAGTGAAATAGTTTTGGCAAAGAAAATAAGTCAAGCATGAAGTTCATTTGTGCTTCTTCTGTGCCTTATATATTTAGCCCAAAAGTAATTTTACCCCGTATTTTTTAATCCTATGAAGTTAGGTATGGAATTTTCCACTGTGGTATTGTACAGGTACTCAACTTTGAGTATGGCCAGATGAGGGATGTTCAGTGTGTGCTATCCTTACAGGGAAAAAAGAAAAAAAATGTAAAAGAGAAATCAATGCTCATGCATTTAGATTCTGTGCTCTTGAAACCGAAGAGCAGGCCCTACTCTCAGCCTGTTCCACGCATACTCTTCAGGCCAAAATTTGTGGCTTTCCATGCAATTATCATTCCTCGAGGCAAAAATGGAGGTACGCTTTCTATAAGAATTCTCTGTTCTTTACCTGAACATTTTGACTCCTTCAGAATGCAAATGGTCCTCCTCTGGATTTTTCTGCTAGAGAAGCTCTAACTTTGGGATAAAGTTTTTCAAGTGTGATGGTGTTGTGTAATCATTAACTCTGCATATGATATGAAAATCAAAATCACATGAGTGGAATGGAAAACTGAGTCAAGAATCTGGGAGGTTCCCGTACACCAAGAGAACTGGCATTATCCACCCACTGACAAAAGTTCCACTTTGCATCAGTCTGAGTTACCAAGCAGTACTTCTAATGAATTCATGAGGACCCTCCTAGGAAAGAAAGCCATTGTCCCCTGAGGGGAAATGATTGTCTCAGAGAGCCACACTGCCTAAGGCTCTCAGACCTACTGCTCCTGTTTTATACAAGGCTGTCCCTATAAACTACCAGTAGGCTTCCCTGTGAGGCCTGTGAGCCTCTCTGGCACTGCTCTCCTTCAGCAACAGCAAATTAGAAATCTAGCTGATGTTGCCTTTAGTTTCTCCCTTACTGAGTCTGCAAGGCTTTGTTTTTAATTCACGGCAGGAACTCCATTCAACACAGTTCTGTCTAGCTAGAGAGTGGTAAAGCTGAAGCACCAGCAGCATTTTGGCCTTTGATCCTAAATGTGTCCTTTGTTGTTGGGTATAGTCTGGCTCCACGAGATGTTTGGTACTTGTCTCTCCAAATTACCTCAGGCAGCTCCTCTTTGTCTTGGCTAGGGAGATGATTGTGGTCCTCTACTACTGGCAAAGATTACGGTGCCATCCTAAGCCCAATGAGATGGGGTGTGAGAAAACAAGCATTTTCCAGTGAACACCGACGCTGAGGTTGACCACTCTTGGTGTGGTATCATCATTTTGACTTTCAGGAAGCCTCCTTAGTAACTTTCAGACTGAGCCTCTAGCTTTGAATGCACCACCATCTTTTAGAAAGAAGTTGGATTGTTTGTTTGTTCTTCTCTGTGATTTTATTCTATTTCAAATATGAGAAGTCTCTCTAATCAGTTCCTTCCAACCACTTTATCTTAGACTTTTACTGGAAATTAGTTACTTCTTTTAAACAGTACTAGGAAAATGGCAGAAGTGCCTCAACTTTTGATAGGGTTACAAAGCAGTGGACCGATAAGAGGCTGAAAGAATGCATGTGGTAATCTACATAAAAAGCTGTACTGGTTAGTTTTCTCATACTGATACAAACTAGTAGCACCTGCATAAGGAAGCAAACTGAGCAAGCCTGAAGGAGCAGGCTAGGAGTATGTTCTTCAGTGAAACCAGTACAGCAGGCGCTTTAGTGGTCTTTTATTCAGTGTCTGTGTCAGAGTCTTACCTTGATTTTATGCCTTGGTTTTCCTTAATGATAGACCACAACATAGAATAAATCCTTCCCTCCCCAAATTGGTTTTGGTCTGGCTTTTGTTTCCCACAGCAACAGAAAAACAAAACTAGGAGACACGGCAAGCCAGCTCATTAGCACTAGCGTGGGACTCCACAGAAAATGCTGTTTCCTCTCTTCAGAAGGAGCTGTCAGCCCCATCACCTCTGCTCAGCATATATTGATAGCCTAGGAAAAAAAAAACAAATTCAATAGTCAAGGTCGGTTTCTACTGAATGCTTATGACTTCACCACCACAGCAGAGCTAGAAAGTTTTAAGTTGACCTAATAAACTGGGCATCTGTATTCAGGGCCTTGGTAAGTATGAACAGCAGTAATTTCATGAACATATGCCTGTGTAGTCTTCAGGCTGTCCGTGACACACACAGCCTTCTTCTGAATTTGTTACAGTTTTTCAGTAGATCCTTCTTGGGAGCAGCTCCCAACTCATCTGCTAATAAGACTCCCACAAAATTACTGCAGCGCCGTCCTCCCCCAGGAGGGAAATGTTGAAGAGGGGCCCAACTCTTACTTCCCAAGTTGCCCTCTGAGATGCAGCCTCACAGACCCATACGCTGGATTGCATGTCCTTCTCTATTTTCCAAATTCCAATCCAAGATTCAAGCAGTCCCAAATACACTATGTGAGCTCACCCCTTGTTTTGGGGGTCCTCTTTAGAGGGAGCCTAAACCGAAGCAAGTGGATCAACCAGATACTGCCTTCCTCCCACTGCTGCTGCAGAGGGGACCTTTATTTTGTGAACCAGGATTTCCTCAGATGAGATATGTATGTCATTTGATTGCATGAAACAGATTTGTGAAAAATAAAGTTTTCATAGAATAAGTGTTAAAAAGACATTAATATTTTGTTCTCTGTTGTATGTATGATGTGTACCTAATATCTATAACCTGTATGTAGGACATACACTATATATGCAGAGAGCAAATTCTAAGGAGTCAAATACAAAAAAAATGAGTTTGTTAAGTCTGCTGGACACAGTAATACATACATAAATCTATAGTTGTACTCTATCCCCGTAATTAGAAATAAATTAGGGAAAGTAATTTGCTTACATACTCAAAACAAATGCAATAAATGTAGACTAATCAGAAGTATGTACAGTAAGGAAGATCAAGAAACATATATAACTGAATATACTATAGAAATTACACATATACAATATATTATAGAAAATACACATTATCTTCCTAGGACAGGAGAACAGAATAGTGCAAACAGAAAAACACAAACTAAGATTTACTGTTACAATGAACATGTCCTCCAAAATGAAGTGTGGACAACATTTTCTTAGTTGCTTTTCATATATTGTTATGACAAAATCCTATGATGAAACTAACTTATGAAGTAAAATATTTAATTTTGTGCTCAGCAATTGTGGAGGGTTAAAGCCCACGTCAATCACAGTGGAAGCAGGCAGGCATAGTGCTCAAGCGGGGGCTGAGCACCCATGTCTCCATCCTCGAGCACAAGGCGAAGAGAACTATCTGGGAATATTAAAGGCTTTTGAAATCTCGCTTCCAGTTTGAAATACACCACTTCCAATTGGAACCACACCTCCTAATCCTTCCCAACAGCTCCACCAACTGGGAACCAAGAATTCATACCTGTGATCCTATGGGGGCCATTTTCATTCAAACCATCATAAATATCCTAGGTAATAGTTTAGTGATAGAATTTATCTGAAGTTGGTAAAAAAAAAGAGTGCACAGGAAGATTAATACACAACCATATGTTAATGACTATATCAGACATCAGTTATGATTTGCTAATTCTTGGATACTGTTACAGAGATTTCAGACACTGACAGTTCACATGGTGGTGAATTGGTGGAAGCTCAAAAGGAATCCAGACCTGGGTCTTTGATAAGAGCAGGTATAGAAACAAAATGCAGTTCAGCAGGAAAACACTAGACTCTTAATAACCATCCCTGGCACATTTTCTTCAGGAAGAACGTAGTGTTGGACACCTCCTGATATCTTTTACAAAACTAAAATCCTACCACGTGAAACTTGGGTAGATACGATAGCATAGTGATAGTCCAAAAAAAAAAAAAGTCTGAGAGAATCCATATGTTCTGAAGTAAGTCATGTTAGCCACAATGTAATACAGAGCATAAAGAAACAAGAGTCATCTGTATATTTGACAGTTTTTGAAGTACAGAGAATATGTAGAATATGCCAAAGCAGAAATCACAGAGCAGTGATAAAGAAATAAAACTCTTGATACAAAAATAAGTTTTCAAATTGATCAGAAAAAAATGGCACACACTTTGGAAATGGGAAAAGGAGAAAAATAAATAAATTAAGGGAAAACAAATCTAATTGTACAGAAGATAGATGAAAATCTGCCTAAATTCATTGATTGTCACAGAAAGGTAAATTTGCTGACATTTTAAGAGAAAAAAACCATTTGCTAATTTGATTTAAATGATAAAAATTACCTACATCTGCCAGCTTTGGGGAAGAAAGGACTCTGCACCTTGCAAGTGAAGACACCATGTAGCAAAATGTCAGAAATTATATGAGATTTAGTGCAACATTGTCAATTGTGCTGAAACACTGAAAACAAACTGGTTAGTGTGCATCACTGCAAACTGATCTATGAGTCACCAAACTCAAGTGACGCAACGATAACTGAGGGAGGCTTCTCCCTCTGTTCTAACAAGGAGCCATGTCCAAGTGCAAGAAAACAACTTACACTGATGGATAACACCAGTCCAGCCCTGTGCTGGTGAATCTGGTGGGAACTGCTCCAGCAACCCCCATGAAGACATCCGTGGGGGGAAGAATGAGACCTGGGAATAGAGGGAGATTGAGTTTCCAATGTAGCTATTATACACACTCCCCCAAAACTTTTACATGAATGCTTTTCCATGCAAACAGTTCATAACAAGACACAATAAAAAAAAAGAGATATTAAGGAAATCTAAGTGAAAAGAAGGCGGATCAAAGTGCGATGGTTAGAAATGAGAGCACTGATGAAGGGAGCTGTGAGAGAGAGAGAGAGAGAGAGAGAGAGAGAGAGAGAGAGAGAGAGAGAGGAAGTTTATAGACCAGAAGAAGCTGATGGGAAGGAAGGGTCAGAAAGACAAAGTGAGCCCAGGCACAAAGATCCCTGACGGGATCACAACATCTCATGAAGACTAGTCCCTTGCCTTGGTCTTTGCTCGAGATAGATGTGGAGAAACCAGAATTCCCACCAAATTCATGGCTACAGGTCTGCATAATTACTCTCTGTGTACCCAATAAAATCTAATTAGTGTCTAATTAGTGTCTCAGCTGAGACACTGAAGGGTCGTGACCACCAGAAAGCAGCACTGTGACAATGCTGTAAAGAGAGGCACAGAAGCATTCTTGATGTGTCCTGCCAGCATCAGCTTGGTGACAAACTGCTGGGGTACATGAGATCTCTCAAGGACCTTCTCCAAAGCAGAACACAGCATGCAAGGTCAAGATGGGTAGGCACTTACCATACCCCAGCTTCTCAGTCTCCACTTTTTGTGATGCTCAGAAACAGTTCGGCATTTAGGTTTAGAAACACAGTAGTGAATTCTAAGGCCTCAGTACCGATAACGTCACGCAGGTGCTTCGTACATACCCATAAAATACCCATATTCCTCTTGCTCAAGAGTCAAGACTTTTTCATTTTCTCTTCTGCCAAAAGAATCAGGACCTCCTGATAATTTGATAATTTCCACCATTAAAACAGCGAGGGGACTCTTTTCACACCCCTCACTCGCATCTTCATCTTGCAAAGGTATTCCAGAAAAGGATCTATGCATTTCTTTCTGCGCTTCAGCATCTTTATAGGCAACTTACTCAAGCTACCACAGTATCAGATCTAGAATCCAGTGCGCTAATATTTTACTCATGACAAATTAGAGCATCTGCCACTCCACTTGTTTATCCAAAAGGTGGGGGGGGGGAGCAAGTAGCACCTCTATATTCTAGGCAAGAGGAACTTCGGTGACCATCAAGTTTCAAGGGAGAGTTGGGGTGACTGGAAGACCTAAGACAAAGCTGCCATTGCAATAGGCAATTAGCAAAGTTGCATGCATTGAGAGAGGACTCCTAGCCTAGTTCTTAGACACACATGAAGCATGAAAGAGAATTGTTTAAAGTTCATCAAGTATAAACATTCTTTTAGTGCCAGTCATGTGCAGGGCATGGGGGGAGTGGGTAACAGAAGTGGAAAGTAGCGTTACAAGTCCTAAAATCACCCAAAATAGAAATATCAAGCCCACTACTTGGAAAACTTTCAAATGAAATGAAAGCATTATGTCAAAAAGGCAGCGCACTCCTGTGTCTGTTGCCACAGTATTCACGTGGTTGAGATACAGAATCCACCAAGGTATTGATCAGTGCAGACATGAATAAAGAAAATGAGGTACATGTACACAATGGAATATCCTTCTACCATAAACAATAATGATGACATGTGCACCAAAAAAGGACATTCTGTTAAGTGAGCTGAACCAGGAACAAAATGACAAGTGCTCATGTTCTTGTCCCTAAGACCCAAAACAGTCATCATCACAGAGGACAGAATAGTATCTGCTAGACACCTGAAAAGTGAGGAGGGTATAACAGGAAAGAGGATAGGCAACAGACTCCAAGACAAGAGGAATTACTTCCAGGGTTCTATACTACAATATGGTAAATATAGTCTATGATAATCTGAATTACATTCCAAAATTTTAAAAGAGAGTCCCCATTTCACAGAAATAATGTTTGGGGAAGATGGAACTACAGTGATCCCAGTTCTATCATTACACATTAAATATTTGTATTAATTATGCTGTGCTTCATAAACACATACAAATATTGCATGCTAATCTAAATTTTTAGGGTAGTGATTATTCTCAGCTGAGTAGAAGTGAGGGAGCATCATTTTTTGAGGGCAGCCGTCTCTGTGGAGTTGGAGCCAGACTCACTTGTTTTAAGAAGAGAAAATGAAGGCGAGAGGATGACTTCCAGAGCTGTGATCCACAGAAGGTGAGGTGAGAGCTTGGTACCATGAAGAATCTTTTCCAGTTGGGGCCGGTAGACCCGGGGTTTGACCTCTAAGAAGCTCTTTCTGCATACCACGTGATGATCGGTAAGGAGCAGAGTTCCCATCTCTCCTTAATCGGTGGTGAGGAAGCTGGGGAATGACACTCTCTAACAGGGGTAAGTACCAGGTGTGTATGGTTCCTACCTCACAGAGGAAGTTGAAAAGTAGCAAGGCATTAAGGAAAGGACAGAGGTGACCTTCTTCTGTGACTCAACAGACTTGATACTGGTGGTCATTAGGCTTCTAATGTTGGGAAGTTGGAAAGATGAGGGGATAAGGCAGCCGAATTGATGCTATTAACCAAAGTGAATTTCAGAGGAAGACCAGAGCTGGTAGCGGGTAAGTGCTCCTGCGGTCCAGGTCTCAGCAGTGCCCTCACGATATTAGTTCATCTTCTACGTGCTTTGAAGCTTGCTTTTCATTGTTGGTTTTTGTCACCATTTCGTAAAAGTTTAAGTGTTGTGCACAGTCGCTGTCCTACCCACCTTTGCTTTTGTTATTTTTATTCTATTGCTTTTGAGACTCCATTATCCTGATTGGAAATGCTTGGAACCAGAAATGCTTCAAATGTTACAGTTCTTCTGATTTAGAAATATTCATCCAGACTTTACCAGGAGAGCATCCGTCTGAGAATCACAGCTTTGAAATCTGCTGTACCCTTCAGCAATAAAGCCATTGCTGTCACTCCAGTTGGCATCAGGACGCTCTTCCAGCTTTCTAAATGCCTTTTACAAATCTATCTTTAAAATGTGTTTTAATCTACCTGAGATTTATCATGGTGTTTCTCAACTTCTGGACTGTGTTTTCTATAATTTATCATCACTTTGTTATCCAAGTAGCATTCATAAGTTAACAGCTGTGGTGACAATACTTTGCTGTGTGTATTTTAATATTATTTTATTTGCCTTCATTCACCTCCAAATATTCATATGTATTGGATTCATCATTTCTAGCAGTTATACAATATTGTACCGTATTAATTTTTAGGATACCTAAATAAAAGTAAAATAAAAAAAATTATTTTCTGTCTTGTTTGTTTGCTTTAAAATCTGAGATCTAGTTTTGCCCAAGCAGGCTTCAAATTCATGATCTCCCTACCTCAGCCTCTGGAATTCTGGGATTTCAAGTATATGCCACTATGCCAAGCTTGAAAATTTACTTTAAATTAAATCACAGTTATTTTAATTGACACTCAGTTACTGATAAACATGTAATGTCACACATTTTAAACAAAATACGAAAAAAAAATCATTCTGAAATTTATTTTGGAGAATAAAAGGTCAACAGCTAAAAGGATTCAGAAATAATAAGCAAGAGGCAATCATCCAAATCTTCACAAAGAATGTTATTTGTTTATAGTTATAAAAAGAGAAAAACCTGGTGACCAATAAATACCTGGGAAAGACACTGGGGAAAGCTTTTCAAATGCCCAGGAAAGTTGTTTGCAGATGAAAGCATGTGACTGTGAGCTGCAGGGCCTCCTCCACACATCTGCCTGTGGTGGATACTGGTGCTTTAGGGAACCACTGGCAAGAAGCAGAATATGGAGATGCTGGTACCCATATTCCCAGTTCTAATTACCTCTCTGCAAACCTCCTGAACTCTGGGACAAACAAAAATATGTATGCAGCCAAACTGTTTGTATTAGAAAGAAAATGGGTTGTATAACTACTTCCATGTAGAGGGCCATAAAATCAGAGTGCTGACTTATATAACAGTATACTCACAGACAGAAAAGCAGTCTATATCTTTACAGATAGAAATAACTGTCCAAAAAGTGAGTGACAAAGAGTTAAATATAATAATTCTGTGACTGTTAGTGTTAATTTTGGTCTTGAAAGAATGTAGAGTTACCTTGAAGATGCACCTCTGAGCATGCCTGCGGAGGGGGAGGTTTCTTGATTATGTTGGCTAAGGTGAGAAGACACACCACTATAAGGGGTATTGTTCCAGGGCTAGGAGCTATATTCTTGAAAAAGTGAGAAGCAGATATATTCCTAGCATTCTACTACTTGATTGTGGGTGCCAAATGTGACCAGATGACTCAAGACCCTATCGTGTCAATAAGAAAAGTAACAGATAGAAATAGGTACTGGAATGCAGTGTGCTCTTGTCATAAACCTGCCTGCATAGCTTTTAGGACTTTGGAACTACTTTTCAGGAGTAAGGTGGAGGTTTTGTTCCTTTGGTTCAGAAATGCCCTTTGATGCAGTAAACAAAGTTTAATTGGGCATAGGAGCTTGGAAGGCAGGAATGCTCAGCAAAATTCAGACAGTGGTAGCCCAGCTTTTGAGGTTTTAGAATAGAAGGAAAACACTATCAAGAATTGGGCAGGAGCCATTTGTGTGATTTATTTACTTATTTGGCCAAGAATATGATTTCTTTCTGCCAGAGTCATGAGAGTTTGAGAGAAGTAGAATTTAAAAATATATTCTATTTTTTATTTTTATTTTTGATAAATATGTGTGGGCATGCATAAAATCTTGGGCAAAAAGAATGTAGACAACAAAGCTATAATTGTTAATGAGGTTAGCACCATTAGGGAGAAACTTGGCACTCAGTACAAAAGGAAGGTGCCTTAGGAGCAAGACCACACTCGTTGAAGGCTCCAACTTTAAAGATGTGAATTTATGTGAAGAATGAAAGACCTAAGAGAGAATACAGCTGAGGGGTTTCCTTGTTCGCACAAAACAACTGCCTAGACAAATTTTCCCCAAGAGCCAGTGTACAAAAGTTGCTGTAATTGTGATGCTAGTGAACCTATGCTGCACGCTGAACTGGCAATAGAACTTTGTAGTCTCATCCACGGAGTACTTGTTCTGAGGATATGAAAAATGCAGTGCTGGGAGAACCATGGAGTCTTGTTGCATAGTTTATGAGAGCAGCTGAGGCATGAAAGGGTCAGAAACCTTTCAACAAAGCCATCAGGTACCGTTGCGTAACAGCGAGACATAAACACTAGCTTTCGGGGGAGACCTCGGGATGTTGGAGATGTCAGGGCTGTGGGGTGTCTGTCAAGGAGAGCTGTGAGTGTGAAGTGGAGCCAGCCCAAGAGAGAGGAGGCTGTAGGTGTTGTGGGTGTCATGGTCGGAGAAGTGGGACTACCTAAAACCCTTTGGGATCCAGCCAGTTTCATCATGAGTCCCAGAAGCTGGACAGAGAGTTGCAAGATTTTGTGTTTGCTCTACTATATTTTGGCCCTGCTTTGGTTTGATCACTTCTTGTGTTCTTATTATTTCTTTTGGCAATAAAAATTACTTTGTACCATTATATGTTAAAAGTATGTGATCTTTTATTGTTTTATTTTATAAGTGCTCACTGTTAAGACACTTTAGACTTTTAAAGTATTTTAACTGTTTAAAGTCTATGGGGATTTTTAAAGTTGAACTGAATTCCTTTGCATTCCAACCTGGTCATTAGCCTGTAGGAAGGGGACAAGGGATGAAAGCTTATTACTGATAAGTTATAAGTTTGGGTATTCCACTGACAAGAAGTGGAGGTATGATAGCTGGTGTTAGCAGTCATTGTGACAGATTCTAGGGTTGTCTAGAAGATGTGTCTGCGGGCATGCCTGTGGCTTTATGTTTATTACTTTCATTGAAATGGGACAGTCTACCACTGTATGTGTGGCACCGTTCCCTGTCTGAGATCCTGAACTATATAAGCAAAGAAAAGGAGCTGAGCAGTCTCATGTGTTCACAGGCTTCTGCTGATGTGAGATTCCCCTCTGTATGCTATGAATATTTTTTATTATCATTGATTATTGAAGAAGCTGTTTTGGCCAATGACTTAGTAAAGACAGGCAGGAAATCAAACAGAGATATAGAGAGAAAGTAAGCAGAGTCAGAGAGACACCATGTAGCTGTCGAAGGAGAAAGACACCAACCACCAGCCAGAACCTTACCGGTAGACCACAGTCTAGTAAAAATACACAGATGAATAGAAATGGGTTAATTTAAGATATAAAAATTAGCTAGGAATATGCCTAAGCTATTGGCCAAACAGTATAGTTTCTGTGTGATTATTCGGGCCTGAGTGGTGGGGAAATGAATGAGCAGTCTCCACATACATTCTACTTGTTTATGGTGGACACGTTGTGGCCAAATGATTCAAGCTCCGGCTCCCATGATTTCCTCACCATGATGTACTTACTATGCCCTGGAAACATAAGGGGAAATAAGCCTTTTTCCCCCTTAATCTACTTTTTTCAAGGACTAAAACTTTTTAATTATATAAATATCCATTGTATGTGGTAATGGGTAACATGAAGATATTGTCATATAAATACATCTTTACATTGAACATGTCCCCTCCCGTACATCCTATCCCTGTAAGTCCCCTCGGACTCCATTGGTCCATATATTTCATGCTATATATGCCAATATGAGTTTTTTTTGTATCTACAAAATTTGGGAACCATGAACTTACTACTCTCTTTTCCCTTCCTTCTCTTTTTGTATTGAATTTTTAAGATCTCATTTTTTTCTTCAAAGTGCCTGCAATTAAATATAAATGCATTTTAAGCTGGTCATCTAAGAATGAAGTCATGAAAACTTTTACCAAAATCTTAATGTTAGTATGTAGTTTTCCCCCTGGGTAAGGAATGTTGTGAAGGGTCTGGGGCACCTTACAAACCAGAACCAGACATCAACGCCTGGGGAATGCAGCAGAGGCACATTGTCACCTGTGGAAACCCAAAGGGAATAAACACTAGAATGCACAGCAAAGGAGAGGATCCCAGCCTGGTTCTCTTAAGTGAAAGCCACAATTAGACACGAATACATGGTTTGCTTCTGTCTGTTACCCTAATACTAACCTCAACCTAAATATTCCTATGGTCACCTAAGCATGGCTCTTTCTACATTGGCATGCTCATAGGCATTTGTGGGTCCTCTGGGTGACCTTGTGAGAGTGTGGGTGTGAGTACATGAGTATATGTGCCTTTTTATGCCCTCACCTCTGGTGGCAGTGGTATAGGGCTCCCAGGTATAGAGTGTGTCTGAGATGATGCACACATGATGACATAATAGGAAACCAACACTAAAATGATCTACAGAGAGCAGGGAGGACAGGGAGAAGACCCTAAGAGGCAATTATTTTTTCCTGGGATGCACGTGGTATAGAGGGAGTGGCTTGGAAAGCTCTTCTAGCTTCTCAAAGCTGAGGGGCTGGCTAAGCCAGGCTTCCCAGGTCAGTGTGTGGCAGGAGCATGTGGAAGCCATTGTGTTCCATTGTACAGATGGAAAAGCAGAAGGAGAGCAGTTGGCAGCTCTGGTCAGCCCTAGAGTAAGCCTATGAGAAAGAGACTTAGGCTGGAGATCCCCAGGCAGTGACCCTCACTTCCTTAAAAAAAAAATGGTCCAAATGGAACACGGACTCCCGGTTACCAAGTAACCAGAGGTCAGCAGCAGCCTCAACTGACTCAACGGACTCAACTGCCTACTCTGGAAGTGCTGCAGAGACAGGAGACTCTCTCGGGTTTACACTTCCAGCAGCTCAGGCAGCACAAAAGGCAAGTGTGGCAGCCTTGGACACCTTTGGAGACATTGGGAGTCTCTGACTCATCACCTCTGACCGTTTTCCCACAAAGGGAAGCCAAGGTAACATAGGCCAGCCCATGGCAGGAAACCTTTCTTGTCCCCCTGATTCACTGCAGTCCCCGGCTGGGTGTGTACTCCTGTGAGGACATGGAGGGATGTTCTTTACACCCACTTTATGTGTGGTAATGGGCTGTTGATGGCTCTGAGTTTTCGCATTTAAACCCACCTTCCTTCCTTGGTTTTTCCTTAGAAGAAAAGGGAGCTGCATACGTCCCCCAGGTTCAATTCGAACAGCCAGGGCTACAAGGAAAAAAAAAAAAAAGGTCACTGACATAGCAACTGCTGTCCTGAACCATGGCACCACCTTCACCTGCACTTTTCTTGGTGTCTGTCCAAAGTTTGCTAACACCTGGGAGGTGCTGGACCTGATAATGAAAGCGTGACACAAGTTTGGGGCCTGAAGCCTCCCGGTTTGGTTTTAGGAAGGCTCTACTCGTCTTCAGGACTGTATGCTCCTATAGGACAGATACAATTGTACCCTGACATCCATTTGTCCTCGGCCTCAATCTTCAAAGAAACATGGCCAGAGATGGGGGTGGGGAAGGCAACATTAGATTGTGTCATTCACTTTCCCCGAGAAGTGTCAAACACTATCCTTTCTTATGCTATGAGCATAACCTTTTCCCTATTTGTATAAAAGGTTCTAGACGCCGCCTAGGTTTGATGAGATGAATAGAGCCAGGCAAAAGTCCCTGGGAGACACCCAATAAGCCCTGTATCAATAAAGAACCCTAGCAATGAACAGGTTAGGTTTCACCCACTGCATGAAAATCGTTGAAGAGCTAGGACAGAGGCTCATTCATAGGCCCTTAGCATAGAAATCAGAACAGTGCAAAATGCCCCCAGCACCTCCATCCCCTTCCTGGCTTCTATTCCTACATCAGATTCAAGAAGTTTCCTCTAGATCTCTTGGTGGGTTGGGGACACATGGCCTTAGCTACACCCTCATGGAATGTTGCAGGTATGTATCTTCCCAGACTGCCTGTGTGAAGCAAACAAAGACTTAAGTGGGCTTTGGGTGACTAGGGAGGTAAGAGTCCATCTGCACATTGTGGTGTTTTTGGGTGGCTAGGGTTGAAGACTAAGCCATTGGCATTCACCCTGCCTCTGGGATTCCTACTAGAGGGATGGAACCAGAAACTTCACCTGCAGATAGAGAAAAACAGAAGATTCTCCAATGGTCTCCTTGGTTCTGAGGAGCACAGGGATAGATAGAACCTAAAGGGCCCTAGGGGAATTCATCCCCATCACAGCTCAGTCCAGTTTGCCCAGTCTGTTCTCCAAGGAACAGAAAGTGTCTAGAGCCATCTCCATCCAGCCCCACACTCCTGACCACCATGCCCAGCAGTACATGGACTGGGCAACTTTTTCCTCATCTGAGGGTCCACTGCTGTGCTAGTGAAACAAGGCCAGGCTTCTGACTCTACTTTGAGTTAACCTTCTACTCCTTGAAGTGCCATATTCTGTGTTCTGTTCACATGGCTTCAGAAAGACCCCCAGATTTTAGTGGCTCTCCAGACCTTGATGAAGAGACTGTTGAACTATGTGAGGCTCACTATCCAAGCAAAGGTGTTCCTATCAGTGCTGGAAGCACAGGAGACTAAAGGGGATGAAGTGGCCTGGGGTAGGTGCCTGGGGATGTAGGAGGTGGTTTCAGTGATGGGTTGCACCTGGAAATTCTCCAGAAGCTTTGGCCTGTAACCAAAGCTGGGCACCAGTTGGTGGGATGTCCTCTTAGAAAAAGAGGCGACTGAGGATTCTCTGGCATGAACAGACCTTGTGTGCTCAGCAAAACCATCTCTGGGAGGCTCACCCCATTCTGGAAACTTCTAGGATGTCTTTACTCATTGGTTCCTCTCTTTCTTTCCTTAGATTTTGGGCTCCTCATGGCAACAGCTCCAGAAACCCCAAAGCAGGATTCATCAGGGATGAGAAAGTCTCCACATCTAAGAACAGCTTCTGTGGCAGGGCCACAGCGAAATCTGAAATCCCGAGAGGACATTGGGCATCTGGACCCAGCAGTTAGGGGACCAACTGTGGCAGAAGATGGACAAGTGCAGCTTCTGACTTTGGATCAGCCTCTGCCCGCATCTGCTGGTACACAGCCACCTCTAAATGTGGCTGCATTTGTTCCAGCGACCAGACAGGTATTTCTATCTGCTGTTGTGCAATTAGGTACACCAGAGCCCGTTTCCCCTCTGCCTGATGTTGACATATAATTATGTAGTAGAATTACCTGCTGAGTTCCACCCTGCCCCCTGTTCCACCCATAAGTTGTCTTTCCTCTCTTTAGAGAAATAGCTTCTTTCATTTTTTTTAAAAAATTCTTTTGTATTATTTTCATTGTTGGTTTGTTACTTAGGTTTCAATATTAATAAAATTTATTGTTTACTCATTTTAAATTATATGATTCAGGGACATTAGGTCTACTCTCCATGTGGTACAATCTACTCACGTCAACCTTTGGATGGCACCTTGAACCAAACAGGTCAATCAGTCGTGGAAGGACCATCTTGGAAGCAAGGGAAAGCGAGCAGCTTGTGTGGCAGAAAATGAGCAAATACCAACAGTAGAGAGGAACGTAAACTCTATGGCTGTGACCTGGCGGTGTTGTGCTCAGTGGCGTCCCCTACTGAAGCCAGCGTAATTGTTAGCACTCTCGACAATCCTGAGCCCAGAGCTGTGCGCGCACACTCTCTGCACCCTGTGACACTTTGTCACACCACAATGAATATGTTTAAGCAACTTATTGTCATAATTTCCAGGCTTACCCAGAATGCTGGGGGTGATCAATAAATGACACAGCTGAGCCCATGGAAATTTTACATGTTTGTCTGTGGGGAACGGATTGGATACAGTCTTACTGCTCACCACATACAGGAAACCCTCTACCAGAAAAAAAAAAAGCTAGAGATCATATTAAAAATGTCTCTCTGTAGTCCTCATGCTGGGCAGGAGAGATGCCATCTACCATTTAGAAGACCGAGTGGTCTAAGAGTGCATCCCCGGGTGTAGGGCAGCTCACTTGGGCTGTGATGAGGGAGGACTCACACTTTAAGTTACTTTGGTAACAGTATTTAATCACATCGCAGGAAAATTAACTAAAGCCATGTCTATTAAAGAAAAATTCTCTGGGCGGTGGTGGCGCATGCCTTCAATCCAGCACTTGATAGGCAGAGGCAGGCAGATCTCTATGAACTAAAGGCCAGCCTGGTCTACAGAGTGAGTTACCGGACAGGCAGGGCTGTTTCACAGAGAAACCCAAAACCAAAAGGAAAAGAGGTTAAAAAGGTAGTATGATAAACTCACCATGATCCATTGACACCAACATATGTAGAGAATATAAAAAAGTTGGCCTGGATGTGACCACCTTAAGTCAGATCTGAGGGGAGAGAGTAAGATAGGTAGGGAATTTCTTTATTAAATTTTTGAGAGAGGAGAGGAAGAGGGGAAGGAGGAGGGGGGAGGGAAAAAGAATGAGTTATACAAGTGAACTCCGGCATATGTAGGTAGTGGAAACATCTCTAGCATTCACCTCTGTGACATTACTTTGATACTACTATATGTGGCTGCAACACCTCACAATTTAAGAATATTGCTGTTTTATCTTTTCTGGTTCCCAGTTATTTTATTTGTGACTAGTTTTCTTTTGTTTGTTGCTGTTGGAAGTTTTCTGTTGTATTTTTTATTTATTATTCTTAGGCAATTTCATACACGAATATAATATACTAATTGTTTTGGTAATTTTTCATCTCATTTTTTTTCAAGATGAAATGGATACCTCTTTTCTTGCTCAAGACTGGCTTGTTTGTAACTAGATGTGTGAGTTACATCATGTTATTGAATTTAAACATGTCAAAATGAAGTATTTTCCCTTTGTATTGAGCATGTGGTATGTGTGTGTACATGAGTATGTGCGCACGCCCACACATGTGTGCACAAATGTACTCTTGCACTCATCTATAAAGTGTTGATACAGAAACCAGAAATAAATTCCAGGTAATCTTCCTCTGTGGCTCTCCATCTAATTTTTTGAAACAGGTTCTCTTCCTACACTTGGAGCTTGTTAATTTTGTTAGACTGATATAATAGTCAGGATTCTCTAGAATCACAGAACTTATGGAATGAATATATGTGTCTGTGTGTACATATGAATTATATTTTTGGTTTTCAATTTGGCTATATCTGGATATATCTATATATATTCCCATATATTTATATTCATATGAATTAATTGGAATAACTTATAGGCTGTAGTCCAACAATAACTAGCTGTAAATGGAAAATCCAAGAATCCAGTTGTTCAGTTTCACAGGTTGGGTGTCTCAGCTGGTCTTTGGTATAGTCTAGATTCTGAAGAAGTAGGCACCAATGCCTGTGAAGGAATGGATGGACTGCAAAGGCAAGAATGCTTTTTTCCATTGTCCTTATATAGGCTTCCAGCAGAAGGTGTGGTCCAGATTAAAGGTGTGCCTTCCCACCTCAGGATCTGGATTTAAAGGGTGTGTCATCTTTCCTCCAGATCCAGATCAAAAGTCTGTGGGTTCCAACCTCAAGATCCAGATCAAAGACGTGTTATCAAAGCCTCAAGATCCAGATCCCAAGTGTGCCCTCCATTTCTGGACTGTAGAAATAGTCCAGATATAGCCAAGCTGAAAACCAAGAATAGCTATCAGAACTGGCTAGCCAACAAGCCCCAGATTCTATCTCCTTTCCTTGGCACTAAGGTTAGGTTTGTGTGCAGTAGTCTCTGACTTTTGGTGTGGCTGATGGAGATTCGAACTCAGGTCCTCATGCTTGTACAGCAAGCACTTTACCCTCTGATCCATCCCCCAAATTACTAATTAGGTGAATTCTTTCTTCACTATATATGATTGCATTTATAAAATGTCCTCATTAAATATTATTCAGTGCTTCCACGCTAGGGGAATGTCCAGGGTGCTACAAATTCATCAGTGAAGCTGTGGAAGCTCCATCACGAGATTACACTGAAGCTGAGGCTTCAGTCTTTTTTTTTTTTTTTTTTTTT
>NW_026068252.1:279148-291901 GCF_014885135.2 Alexandromys fortis | reverse complement strand
TTTTTTTTTTTTTTTGAAGATGAGTTTTTATTGGCCACAGCTACTTGAGGGGGATGAAGCGTGAGGAGTGGGTGGCACCGATGCCAGGCCGGCCGTGCTTCACAGGCTTGTAGGTGATGGAGAACTCGCCTAGGTAGTGGCCAATCATCTCCGGCTTGATCTCCACCTGGTTGAAGGTCTTGCCGTTGTACACGCCCACCATGCTCCCCACCATCTCGGGCAGGATGATCATGTCCCGCAGGTGGGTCTTCACCACCTCGGGCTTCTCCACAAGCGGCGCCTCCTTCTTGGCCTTTCTCAGGCACTTGAGCAGCGAGTGCTGCTTCCGCCGCAGGCCGCGGTTGAGGCGTCGCCTCTGCCTGGCGCTGTAGAGCTGCATCAGCTGCTCATAGGACATGTCCAACAGCTGGTCCAGGTCCACGCTGCGGTAGGTGAACTTGCGGAAGGTCCGCTTCTTCTTCTGCTCTACTTCGGCCATCGTGGCGGCGACTCGGAAAAGGCCAAGGCTTCATTCTTAAACCAGTCTTTTAATTCATTGGAAAGATGAAGGACACTCATGTAAAAGATATCTCATCTCAGCTAAAGATCTTTATGAAGTCTTTATCTTCATTTCTTCTGAAAGTATTGACTCGATGTTTTCCTATTCTAGTTCCTAAGTTTTGAAATCAGTATTAGGCAACATGTGCCGTGTCTTTCTGGGTAGCTGCATTTCTTTTTCTGGAATGTTTGTAATCTGTCTTCTTTGGACTCAGCACATGCCAATTTTCTGTTGCCGTTGCTATTTCTGGGTCCAGATCGTTTGCTGTTTGTTGTTTTCCGTTTCTGTATTAAAACAAACCACACTTAAATATTTTACCACGGATTTCACACCGTTTGTTCTCCAGCAAAAGATGCACACCTCCCTTCAGCCCAGACTACAGTGCTTTAGGTAAACGTTCTCAATCTGGTGTCATCAGTGTCCTGCATCTTGTGCCCTTTCCTTGTTTCCTTGCTCCCCAGAAGTCTCTGCCTTTCACAGTTGGACTACGTTTACTTCATTGGCATTTGGTTTTGCTCCCATCTTTATATTTGGGTGTCCAGCCATGGACACGAAAGGACATGAAGGAATCCTTAGCTCACTCTTGTTCTTTTCATCTGTCCACAACTTAAAAAAGCTGGGGTCTTTCATTTTTTAATTGTTTTATTTCTTTTGTTCTTCAGGCAGTGAGATGGATTTAGGCAGTTTCTTCCTCTTTTCAATTTTCTTTGGCCTTGAATTGTATACTTAAGTCACTATCTCTGGTATTTTTGATAGTTTAACAGTGCTTTTGGGAAGTCATGTCATGACAGTTTTGGAAGCCCTGAGTCATGTTTCAATATATTAGTCCATCTACACTTAAGAACCTTAACCATGTGAGTATATGAGCCAGTTATGATACCAATTGTCCACCTGAGGCATTGGCTATGATGATAGGATCCTGCTGTTCTGAGTGACTCTCATCAGCTTATCCTAAACTGCTCCTGCTGTCCTCGGGAGCAGCCCTAAGAGGAGTGAGTGCCCTGTGAAGTCTGTGCACTTCATGACTGGTGGACTCCAGTCTGTGCAGCACCAATGTCTATCTTCAGAGCTCTGTAAGGACAATGGAAAGAAGCTATATGACACAAACTTATCCCACTGCCAACAAACAGGCTTGATTGCCTAGAACTTTGTGCAAGGTACTGGAAGTATAAACTAAGAAAGGAAAAATACATGACAAAAAGGAGGTTTCCACATAATACTGCTTAAATAATGCTTGCTGTACTAGATACATGTGAAAGGAAAAAGGAAGAAGGCTGAAATTAAAGTAGGTAAAGGCTCCCTCTGCAGACCCATGTCTTCTGAAAACTGGTTCACTGACTGAGGAAAAGAAATAGAACTTCACAGCCCCCATCAGACTCTGCTGCCAGCCTCTCCCATCTCCACAGTGCTTCAGTGTGATTCATCAGCTGATAGTTTCCCTTAATAATCAGATTGGTTGGATTCATTTTTCATTTTATCTATTTTAGGTGTATATGTATGTGGTTGTGTGTGTGTTTACATGAGTTCACGTATGATCACACATGTGTTGAGATGAAAGAACAGTTTTCAGGAGTAGATCTCCCTTTCCACCGTTTGAGTGCCAAATGTCAAGTACCTTTACCCCCTGAGCCATTTTCCAGCGCTTGACTAGACTTTAAATGCCCTAGAAAACACTGTAGAGGTGTTTTCGAAGAGAGAGCATGAGGAAAGAAGACCCGTTCTGAATGTAGGCGTTATCAACTTGTATCAGTTACTTTTCTGTTGTCTTTCTTAGGGTTTCTATTGCTGGTATAAAACACTAGGACCAAAAGCATCTGGGGGAGACATAAAATATTTACTACTGTGTATAACTCTTGGGTCATATTCAGTCACTGAGAACTTAAGACAGATACCTAAGAGCAGAAACTGAAGCAGAGGTCATAAAGCAACACTGATTACAGGCTTGCTTCACATAGCCTGCTCACCCTACTGTCTTACACAACTCAGAACCACCCATTGGTGAGAACTCCCACATCAATCATTAATCAGCAACACGATGGAGGCATTTTCTTCCAGCTTGTGGTTCTTCCCTAACAACTAGCTTGTGTCAAACTGACAAAAAAAAAAAAAAAAAAAGACATGTTTCTATAATTTTAAAAAAGGTCAAAAAACAATCTAAGGAATAAAGTTTATTTTAGCTTATGATTCCAGGGGCACAGGGGTCAAAAATGGAAAGACCTGGCTACAGGTGGCCAGAGTAGGAAATTGGCCCAACACATTTCAGTCACACACATAGAAGCATAAAGAACAAGCAGGAAGGAGAGTGGAGTTATACTATCTCAGTGTTCACCCCTACTGATGCAATTCATTAGCAAGATTCCACCTCCATAACCTCCCTAAGCAGCACAGCCAACAGGGTATCAAACGTTCAAGTACATGAGCCTACATTGTAAATTTCTCATTCAAACTACCATGCATCCCAAGGTATTGAATAAAAGAGTGAATAAAAAGGACTAAACAAATAGAAAACAGTCAGATACTTTACCAAAATAGCACAAGGATAGCCTTTAGCCCAGCTGTTCACAGAGTCCCACCAGGACCTCTCACACTCTCTCCTGACTATGGGCACTGCCTCAAGCTCCTGGACTTTCCAGCCATAATGGAATGTGTACAGTCAAACTGTAAGCCAAAATAAACTCTTCCTTCTTTAAACTGATTTTGACAGACGTTTCGTCTCAGCAACAAGATAATCAACTAATACACGAACAAAAGAGAGTAAAAAGGGAAAGAACACATGTAAAGATGGGAAAGGGATGGATGTCTTTTTGATTGCAAAAAGTACCCGGTTGGATCTTTGGGAAACAGTATGTGCTGATTGGGAGAGAGAGGGTGAGTCTTCTCTGATCATTTGCGTGAAATCTAGACTGCCACAAAATACAGAGATGCGGTAAAATGTGTGTCACATAAGAAAACAAAATTTCAATTACAGTACTACCAATGAAAGAATCTGAATGCTCCCAGATGTGTTCGAGGGCATCAAAGTGAGGAAAACCACAGAATGTCAGTCATCTACGTATGGTGTGTCTGTCAAAACCCATGAGCTGTCCTGTGCTCTGCCCCAGAGAACCTACTCAAAAATCGTTCTTGCCTGCCCCAAGGGTCTCTGTTAGAAAACACATGGCATGGGACAAGAGGAGACAGCCACTAGAGTGAAGGATTAGGTACTTTTACCAGGCTCGTTGGATGCTACTTTAATGAACTACAGACCACAGCCATTCTTCTTTTTCTCTGAGAATGGCAGGTTTACATTTTGATGAGGCAACAAATAAATGCTCCAGTTTATGCCCACTTCCCCAGTCTGTTAGTAACAGCATTTTTTCACTAAGGAAATGTGTTAATTTGGAAATTTATTATATCCTGCCCCTAAAGATTGAGAACTGAATCTTACTTTTAATAGCTAAAAGTTCTATGCTTACTTTGGTTGGTTGGTTGGTTGGTTGGCTGGCTTGTTTGGTTTTTTAAGACAGGATTTCTCTGTGTAGCCCTGGCTATCTTAAAACTCACTCGGTAGACCATCATTTGTGGCCTTGAATATAGAGATCTGTCTGCCTCTGCCTCCCAAGTGCTGGGATTAAAAGTGTGCTATCACTGCTAAAAGTTCTGTTTAAAGTCTATCCAGTGGGCAGATCAGAGAACTAGGGTAAATAGCACATATTTTCTTAGGTTAAATCCTCAGGGACTCATCTGAGATGTGGAGATACATTGTTCATATCCAGAAAGGAACACAAATTAGTCACAGGCCAGTGACCCTGTATTTATAAAGAATCATTTCTAAAAATAACAGCAACGCCCTTTGAAAATCTCAGTCCATTCTCAAAGGCTACACTGTTTAATCCCCATAATAATGCTATGGATGGAAAATAGCATCCCATAGGGTGAAGATCCCCCAGCTACTGCTGAACACCAATCTTCAGCAAAAAAAAAAAAAAAAAAAAAAGAAGGGAGGGGGGTCCTTCCTGCCTTACCTTTTCTGCTAGGAGGCAAAAAGCTGCAATAAATTTATATCAGCTGCTCTCCCTCTTCTCGGCTAACGTCCAACATCCAATTAATCTTCCTAATGTTTGTTTCGGGGGTGGGAGATGCATCTGGAAACCAGAGACAGTCATAATAGGGCATTAAGAAGAGCCTAATTTCTGCGAATGCTCTGCCCCTTCCTTTGTCTCAGGTGTGACAATCCATCCCTGGTGTGCAAAAGGCAGATAGTACAGGATGAGTTAGGCTCTGGGGTACAAATAATTACAACACAATTCTGCAGTCCTTGTTAATGGGCCTCTGTGTAAGTAAGCAAGACTTATCTGCCTTCCTCAGCCCCACAAGTGTTATTGGTTGTGAAAAGGTATTTGGCACAAATTAACTTTCTCTTGTTTGAAAGCCAGAGCATGAAAAGAGAATCCTTTGCGCCTCTGCGGGTGGGGTAATAAAGACACCACAAGTTTTAGTTGGGGCCAATCTGCCTAGGAAGGGATGGCTGTAAGCAAACGATTTCCATGATTTCCACAGCAGAAAGGATCCTTTCAGGCTCTTGTATAATGATGGTAAAAATAATAATTCCAATATCCCCAGTGACCCTCCAAAAGCTTGCAGAATACAGGTGCTACTCTGAGACAAAGTCAACAGATGAAGTCAGGTGCTCCCTGACTTCGGTGAGGTGTTCCTTCTACAGTACAGAGATTAGTCTACTGAGACGCCCCATCGGCCCTTCAGTCAGCATAAAGATATGACTGTGGCATTCTATATTGTGCTAGGCATCATGGAGAGAGAAATACAAAATCTAGCAGGAAAAGGGGACAAGCAAAACATTTGTGACCACTAGGTAAGATCAGAGGATATGGCTGGGATTTTGATATAGCTTGTTTTTCTAAGGTCCATATGTTAGAAGCTTTCCCTAATGTACCAATATTAAAAAAACGGTTGAGCAGACATTAATAAGAAGTGATTGGATCCTTAAGATAGATTAATGGTTTTTTTTTTTTCTTTAAGTCCTGGGAGAACGGGTTGCAGAAAGAGAGCAAGCCTGGACTCTTCTGGTTACACGCGTGCCCCTTCTGCACTCAGCCGGTCCCCTTCTGTTTGTAGGACACATCGTTACACAGCCACAATCCCATTAGGAAAACTCATCTCCTGCAGGAATTCAGAGAACTATGAGAAACATAAGCCCAGTAAACCTTTTCCTTTCTAACTATGTAGTCTCAGGTATATTGATACAGAGCTGGAAACTGACAGATAAAGTTGGTGTGGTTAAGGTTCAGAAGACTGCAGAAGGTCCGGGTCTAGATGCTAGAAGGAAGTAATAGAAAGAGAAATCCCAAGCTGGAGATTAAAGGCTTGGGTCACTATAGAATGCCAAAGACATCCAGCTACGTCATGATTCACGTGTTAGAACATCAAAGCGGCACCGCTGTAAGCACTCATCTCTTCCAGGCTAGACTCAGAGAAAATTAGATGCCATTGGCTTATTTCTTTCGCACTAGCTCTCACAATGGAGAACACTTACCACGAAGGGTCAAACTCAAGGTGCAGTCTGAATGCCTGAACTCCAGTTTTGGTGCTGGCATTTTACATAGGCTGTGTCTTCTCTGGGCCCCTGGAAAACTGAAAGCAATGGAACCAGCTCATGGGGTTGTCCTGTGGTCAGTGACTAGACTATGCAAACTTCTTAGTGTCTGGTAATATCAGTTATGCAAANAGAGAGAGAGAGAGAGAGAGAGAGAGAGAGAGAGAGAGAGAGAGAGAGCTGGGTCTGTAGGACAGCCAATCCCTAGCAATGTAGCTGTCCTTAGGGTGAATGATACTCCTAAGAGGATTCCCAGACCTCTGCAGCTTCCCGTGGCACTCAACGAGCATCACAGTCTCTGATGAGTAGAGAGTGTAAGATAAGAACACTCTGAACCATAGAAAATATGTCCCATTTAGAATCACCAAACTGTCATCCTAATTAGATGAGAGAGTTTGCATATTAAACATTGACTGTGTCTGAGAATCCCTGAGTTTTCTCAAATAATGGGCAACTCTGAACATGCTTACTACACCAAGTTGCTACCTAGGAGACACCCTTCTTCAGACCCTCACATTAATAACAGGAGTCTTCAGAGATGCCACATGTCATGCATCTCTCAAGATGTTTCAAGTGCCTGTGGGAAAAAAAATCTTAGAACTTAGCTTAATCAATTTTGAGAGAGTCTTTGCATGTGTCAGACAGGCAGGAAAGAGAACTGTGGGAAGGTGAAAGAAGGAAAATCCAGATTGACTTCCTCAACCAGGAATAAGACTTTGGGGAGTCTGATCCCAGAAGGTTGAGTCCCAAAAAATTTAAACACAGTATATTTGGAAAAAAAAATGTTTACTGTTGCAATACAATCCCTGGCGCACAAGAAAGCATAATTACATCAAAACGACTCAGGGTATATGTCATGCCTTCCAAGAAGATGGGTTCCAGATATTGGCTACATGTACTATCTTAAGGGCCTAAAGAAATCTGGCCTGATTTTGGTCATACCGACAGCATAGAGGTCATTTGGTCAATTGGCCACATCTGTTCCTCGTTGTGGGATCTTGGGGGAGCCTCTGATTATACAGATAATGTAAGGGTCATTTAGATTACTAGACACACCTGGTCCAGGTTGAAGGCACTTGCTATGACGTGGCCCAACAGATAATGAAGATCATCAGGCTATTACTCATTTCTAACTCCCAGATTTCTGCATGGAAAAATAGGTTTTACATCTTTCCTATTGGGAAGAAATCTTGGGAGCTTAACCTTCCTGGTTTCTCTGAAGATCTGTGGGCACAAGCACCTTCACACTGTGCTCCCAACACAATTCAACTAAAAATTGTGAGATATAAATATTAATTATATGAAATTCTCACGTGCAGGAAGGAGTTACAGCACTGCCAGACACCTTTGTTTCAGCACTGAAAAGGCGCCACAACCCATCACTTCCAGAGAGACAGGTTTTGAGGTTTTACTATCAAGTTTTAATAAAATAAACTTTTGTAAAATAAGTTATCATATAAATATAATAGATTAAATTACTGATATAGCTTCAATAAATATAGATACAAATGTGTAATCTCAGTACACAAAATGTGAGCACCCATCCTACATGCTATGGGGTGAGAAGGAAGAATCTAGCCTTATCTAAAATCAGTCAGAAATAGTAAAATGTTTCAAGGTGATGTACGAGTAATAAAAACTCAGAGTCAGAAATTGGAGCTCAATTTGAAAAGCAAAACAACCAGCCACTGGTTCTTACCTCGACCTCCAGTCTGAAATGGTGATCCTGCCTTCTGAAATCTCAGAATGAGACTGTGTCTGAGAGTTGTCCTCACCCACCCAGTCTTAACATTCCTCTCCAGGGCTGAGATTAAAGGCATGCATCACCCAATTTCTACAGTAACGAGTGTGGCTACTGGGATTAAAGGTGCCTGTCATTATGACTACTGGGATTAAAGGTGTGTGTTACCATAACCTAGTCTGACCAGTGGGACTGTTTTACTCTCAGATCTTCAGGCAGTCTTTATTAATATACAATTGAAATGCCACTACATCAGGGCATCCCATATTGATACCCAGGATAAGTGATGACACATTGACAAGAGGGTCCTAGGGTAGGGCAGTGCCAGAGTCACTGCAGAGAATGATGTGGCAGAGATGTGTCTTATCTGGGTTGTGAATCAGAGCTAGCAGATTTGTGATCAATTAAACTTGTAATAAATTTCCTAGGATCAGTGTCACACACCAATGTCAACCAAATGACTGAAAAGTGAAACCTGGAGATCAGACAGAATGTCTAAGTGTAAGACACATACTTGGGATTCATGGTCAAGTCAAAGAGGAACATGGGCATATATATGAGTTGACTTAATGGTAGGTGAAAGCTGGAACCTTGGGACATGCTGAGGAGGCACCATGCAGGAGACTAATGGGAAATAATTGTACTGGAGAGGAAGGGAAAGGACAAAAGAACATAGAGATAAAGATGTGCTCAGGACATGCAACACGTCAGAAAGCCAATGATTTTCCACTTCCCATTTCTATATTCCTTTACAAAAGTCTGGGACAAATAACATCTGGGAAAAAAATACTGATATTCAGTTCAAGAAGTATTGGTCCCTGTAGGGCCAGAGGATGGTGTCTTTCTGAAAGGGCAATCTGAGACATGCTCAGAGTGCTCACTCATAGAGAGCAACCAGGACAAAGGACCATTGTAGTCAATATCCTAGACCCTTGTGACTTTGAGGCACAGAGAAAGCTGAGCACTGTGAATGAGTGGGTTTGTAATGGACTAGAGTTGCAGAAGAAAATAACGTGTGTTCCTTATGAAGATCCAGAATGAGAGAGAGAGGCTCCTGGGACACGGGAGCTGGGAGGGGTTTCTGGAGCTTGGGCAGCGGGAAATGCAGAGAGCAAGAGGTGAACCAAAGAGAAAAGTAATGTTTCTTTACAAGGACTGAAAACACGCCTGACATTTCACTGTGTCACAGACATGGAGTACATGTGCTTCCCCCCCTCCATTCCTCTCCCTAATTCCATGTCAGTTTTCTGTCAGTTGCTGCTTCAGATCAAGTTCTCAGCGACACAAATAGTCGGGTGGACTTTAATTGGTGGTCATGGGGTGCAAACCCGCAGAAGAGAAAGTGGGGAGGAGGGGGCGTGGAAGCTGTTGAGACAAGCATGGCTGGTTGTGGGATGGAAGGCATTTAAGTGGCAGCTTGGAACAACATCGAGAGAAACTGATGGGTTTCTGCATGTACGCTGATGGGAGAGCTGATAGCATTTGCTGGTGACTTGAAAGAGGAGTGTGAATTTTGCAGAGGACCAAGCAAGACCCATGTAGTTTTGGAGAGAATGAAGATCAGCAATGCTGTGAGATGTTTGCTTACGTTTGTGAAGATGTAATGTTGTGATTCGTTTAATAAGAGGCTGAATGGCAGGAGAGAAAGGTGGGGTTTCCAGGAAGAGAGAGGAACACTGGGAAGGGGAAAAGTGGAGACACCAGGAGACACAACAAGTCAGATGGACAGAATGGGAGAAAGGTAAAAGCCACATGGCAGAACATAAATTAATAAAAGCAGGTTATTTTAAGTTATAGAGCTAGGCCAGGCTAAAGGCCAAGTTTTCACAATTAATAATGAGTCTCCGTGTCACTATTTGTGAGCTGGCAGCCCAAAGGAAAGTCTAATTACACAGAGATACTCTGAAAAAGGAAGGGAAGCCAAGACATCAGTCTTGTGGGTTTTGTTGTTATATTGGTTTGTTTTGCTTTTATCAGGGGTGTGGGGATGAAAACCAGGGGTTCTGGTAAACAAACACATTCTATGATGGAATGGTTGAATTGTCTCCATGGAATATAAAGACCATTAAATAATGTAGAAAGATCTTTGGATCATCCCAGCAACAGTGCAGACTTCTCGCCATTGCTTCTTTACCTAGTTCAGCATTCTAGAGCTTTCTACCAATAACTGCAAGGGATGCTTTTCAAATCCTGGAGCTGTTTAGATATCCTACTTTTCTCTTCTAAAATAGCAGCAATAAAATCTAGCTTCCTTCATATTCTTAACTGCAAGAAGCCGAACACCATGCCTGGGATAAAATATTGTGCAGAAGTAGAAGGGAACTTTGTCATAAGGAGTTTGCATCCTGGGCTGTGGAATTTGTCACTCTGGCCCCTGGCTCACCAGTAAAAATCAAGTCGCTTGCTGAATAAAACTTTCTCTTGGAAGTACTCCAATTGGTACCAACATGGATGGAGAGTTGGGGATGAACTGCTTACTTCTGCCCATGGGCTGCACCCCACAGTTCTTGCTCGGCAGGATTCCTGTCCAGCCATCTGTTTGCTCTGAGCTAGCCATAGTTCTTCATGCTGGGATTGGAATTCTAAGGGAACACAGGATGGTTTCTGTTGTTTAGCTTTCTGAGGCCCTGCAAATGTTCTTCCTCCCATTACTGACTTTGTGATGGTCACTGTTGACCCCTACCTGGGACCATAGACCGTTTAGTGGCCTAAAGGAGCTCATGAATAAAATTTTGAGAATCCGTGAACATGAGAGGGCAAATAAGCAGCTTTCTTTTTGCTTGTTTCAAATTAAAATCAAAATTTCTTTATATTGTAATTACCATCCACAAAGCACAGAGGGAAACAAAGCTAAAATACCAGTGTACCTGTATCTTGATCATCATAAGAAGCATACACACAGGTTACTTGAAAAAAATGTTTATTTTTCAATGATTCTTCTGTTTCCAGATACCAGCCTATATTCTTTTCAACACTGTCTTGGTTCCTTTCACCTCCCACAGAAAGGCTTGTTCCTACTTTTCCTTAGTCTACAATCCTGACTAAACCTTAAGCAGCCTGTCCTTGTGAGTAAGAGGAAATGGTAGCTGAGCTAAGTACCTCAAAGCAAAACAGGAAACTAAGTTACCTGGAACTTAATCTTGGCTCTACCTATTCTTTTGTATTTAAATACAGGATCAAAATATGTGTGTTAGGAGAGTATTAAGTCCTACATCACGTGGAGCACACACACACACACACACACACACACACACACACACACACACAGAAACCCACCGAAGTACTGAACTAAGCGGAGCAGGATAGGTTTCTCCTGTGGCCACTATGAGTTTGATGAACATTGAGCAGGAATGCATCTTCTTTAATCTAACACACACCATTAGAGCCCTTCCCAGTGTCACCACGGGCTCCTGAGGGAAATGAGAGCTGATTGATTGCAGGGTAGGAAGCATCACTGCACAGACATCAGCTGGGAGCAATTGAAGAAGTATTGCTCAGTTCACACATGTGAATATGGGTTGAGTGGCTTGATAATCTGTGATCTCTAGGGCATTGACCATGTAACTTCTTAATTTACAGCTTTGTTGACATGCATTAATTAATAAAGAGGCCTCCTATGAAATAATCAAAGCTCTTATACACTTGTGTTACATCTCATTTATTCCGTACTGTATCTTGGGACACAAAGATTATTATCTGAGGTTGCAAGGCATTAGATCCAATCAATGAGTTTATTTTTCTTAATTTTTCTAGAATTAATGTTTTATGCATATAGGTTCATGTTTTTAAAAGGCCATGTTACCAGCCCAATGATTTATGCCAGGACAGAGGATCGTCTGACATTCAAGTGACCTTTTTGGTGTTGTTGTTGTTGTATTGTTTTAGTTTTGCTTTTTGTTTTTGAGACAAAAGTCTTTCTATGTAGCCCTGGCTGACCTGAAGCTCATTCTGTGGACTGTGCTGGCCTTGAACTCACAGATAATATGTCTTCTTCTGCCTTCCCAGTGCTAGGATTAAAGACACGTAGAATCAATCCCAGCTTGATTCAAACAACCTTTAACATAAGTTATAAAATTGGGAGGTTGGAAAACACAATTTGCCAAATATCATCAGTTCATATTTCTTTGGAAAATAGAACTTATGACTTTAGTAATAAAATTTATAAATTAAAGCCATTATGGTGTAAAATAAACATCATAAATACTTGGCTTCTTTCTTAAAAGGGAATCGTAGGAGGCAGTGCTTTACAAATGCATGTTTCTAGTGTAAACATATGAAAGTTAACAAAATTAATAAATCTGAGCTTTGTGCATAAAAAGAAAAGACCAGAGCTTTCTTGGGATATTAGTTGAAGCATTATGTCTCCCTTTGTTTCTAGAAAATAGCTCCAATGATTGTTTTCTTGACAATACTTCTAAATCTTCAACGCAGTGCAAATACAAATGCAAATCCTACTAAATTTCCAGGTTAGCTCCATCATCTCCTTCAGCCATACACACACTTCACTCACCGAAATATCTATGGCATGCATCCACATAAACCAATTCTAGGTAAGTGTCAAGTTTGCAAAGAGTCTACCTTCTTCCTGCATTTCCCAGAGTGTTCCTCTTCTCAGCTATTCTTTTTCACATCTTTACAACAATAGAGCAAGAGCATAGCCCATTTTTGCTTAAAGCCATTAAGTTTTGTCTAAAAGCTCAGACAGTAGGCCCAAGAACAAGGAAGCTCAGGCCAAGTGTACTAAAACTCAGGTGCTATGTATATGTAGACTTCTCTTGCCTTTGCTTCCTTGATCCTTGACTTAGACCAGCAAGTATTCTTCATTGACGGGATCCTGAGGAGAATGGTCCTTGGGTCAGAAATAAAGAAGATAGAAGATGC
>NW_026068252.1:276565-278766 GCF_014885135.2 Alexandromys fortis | reverse complement strand
AATACACAGAATATTATTAATAAAAAAAGAAGTACAGCATCTTATATACAGTTTTTTTCCTTAAAAACCTGAGAAAATAAACAACATAATTGTTTAAACTATCATACAATGGGATAAAGTCAGTGGGAAGCTAATCAAGCAAAGCTGTGTAAGGAGAATATAGAGTATCTCAATGTGACCAGAAACGAAGCATTCATTGCATGGTCTCAGAACTGATAACCATAGCTCTTTAGGATGGGAAGAGTTGGCTTCTCAGGATCTGAAGCCACAGTTCACCAAGACCCTTACACAGGCAATTACTGTCTCTTCCAAGCATGTTTCTAGTTTAGAGAAGGAGCATGTTTCTTCTCTCTACAACAGAGCCTTGGGGAAAGCCTCTGGTCAGTCTAGTACTCATCAGATCCTCAGTAGTAACTATGCAAAGTTGTTGGAGAAAAGTTGCGTATTTGGGGATTGAAGTAGTATAGTTTTGTCGTTGCTCCTCTGCACGTGTGAGTTCTGGGACTTAATGGGAAAGCATATATCATGTTTCTGTGTCCAGGTAAAATTGAGTGCAACTGGGAAACTGACTTTAGTCACATTTAAACAGACACACCACAAATTCAGTTCACTTTGATGGTCCCTTAGAAGAGGAATCAGAATAAGGGAGGCCAGACTGACACTGGGCACTGAGGACCTGTAGCTGCCTATGCTAGACCAGCCAGAACAGGCCTTTCTGGATCAGGTGTAGACAGTCAAGAGAAACAGGGACAGCCAGTTAGTCGTATTCCTTCTGTTTGGTTCTTTCCAGCACAGTCTCAAGACTAATGATACAACTTGTTCTTGATCTTTCTTTACAGTCCATTATAGCTCCTATCTCCTCACCATCTACATCCATATAACACCAGTTTATTTTTACTACCAAGATGTATCACCTAACTTCCTAAGAGAGTAACCGCAGTGGTTAGGATTACAAATTGTCTCAGAGAGAAAGAAAGAAAGAAAGAAAGAAAGAAAGAAAGAAAGAAAGAAAGAAAGAAAGAAAGACAGGAAGGAAGGAAGGAAGGAAGGAAGGAAGGAAGGAAGGAAGGAAGGAAGGAAGGAAGATGAAGTGAACATTTTTAGCCTCTGTCATGACACTTTCAGTAGAGATACTTCCCCTGGTCTTAGAGGACAGAATAATCTCCTATGACTTCCCAAACTGTCAGTTTGATAATTGTCTTTTTCTTGAATCTCTTCCATTCCCATAAACTATGATTCATTTCACCAACCACAAACAACGCTTTCCTCAGAAAATTGGCAAAAATCTAAATCAACCTCAGAGAGAAAGTCAGGCCACATGAGTAATGAGTGGAAAATGGTAGTTATGCACTTCCTTGGTCTTATTTTAAAATCCTTTTATTGAGTCCTTTAAAAATAAATTACAAAAATCTATCAGCATCAGTAAAGGAGGGGGAGATGATTCTGCTCATCAAACAGAAAGGTTAATATATAGAGTCACAGACAAATGCATTGCTTTTTGGTCTTCATAGCTTTGAGAGATACTCCCACATGCAGATAACACACTTTAACCATCTCTTTCACCAGTGAGCATGATCTTACAATCAGAATCAGCAACACCCCCACGATATTTCATAGTGTGACATGCAGAAAGAAACACTATAAACATATCAATATCAAGATTTTATATGACTCCTGTCCATCTCATTCTGGATATATATATATATATATGCATGTGA
The DNA here is from genome assembly GCF_014885135.2 of Alexandromys fortis. Classification (NCBI taxonomy): domain Eukaryota; kingdom Metazoa; phylum Chordata; class Mammalia; order Rodentia; family Cricetidae; genus Alexandromys; species Alexandromys fortis. The sequence continues at coordinate 277,048 of NW_026068252.1, read as the reverse complement.
GAGAGAAAATGTATGTGCTTATATTTATATGTGTATATATATGTGTGTGTATATGTTATATATATATATGTGTATATTAACCAACTGTATTTACTAAAGCATGTTACAAATATTTAGTGCTTTTATTATTAAAGACTTATTATCACAAAGAGAGAGTTGAAGACTGCTGAGTGCAAGTCAATAATCTTTATTTGGCTCCTTTAAAAATCAATTTGCCAGAAGGAAAACTTCAATCTGAGAAAGCTAACTGCACCCACAAAAACACAGTCAACAGATAACCTCACATCACGAAACCCCAACGAAGGGAAACACAAAAACACTACCACCAAAAAATAACAGGTGATGTGGGAGTCCCCTCTGTGTACTGGGATTACCATTAATGACTAAAGAAAATGCCTTGGCCTGTTGATAAACCAGACTTGGATAGGCAGGGAAGACAAAACTGAATTCTGGGAGGAAAAAAGCAGAGTCAGAGGGAAACAC